>NC_056745.1:1534880796-1534938296 GCF_019279795.1 Protopterus annectens | reverse complement strand
ATACATGTATTCAAGTAAGTCCATCAAAAAACTGTAACATCACAGGACTTTCACATTTCATGACTAAAAATGAACACACCTTGCATATTTGCACGTATCTGACTATGAAACTCAAAAAACACTCACTGTGCTACTGATTTATCTATCTATCTATCTATCTATCTATCTATCTATCTATCTATCTATCTATCTATCTATATATCTATCTATCCATCTATCTATCTATCCATCTATCTATAGTTATATTTATCTCTGATAATCTCAATTAGCCATGGCCATTTTCAGAGGAGGCCCAAATAAAAAATCTTCAGAAGTTTCATACCTATTGTTCTTAACTGTCTTCTGCCTCTTCATTTTTTTAATTCCTTTCTCCTACAGTTCACAACCTCATCTCTTGTTCACTATAGGGACATCTGTTACTCTGCTACAATACCAACAGCCCACATGTCCTTGCCTTCATGTTATGGCTGGCCTTTCATGCTCAAAACTATTACAGAAAATTGCTATACCTGTATCAGTGAACACTAGCTAGTTTCCACTCTTTCTCTTTGCGTTCAGGACATCTGCCACTACTTATCTTGTCTTCCTCCCCTTATCGCCTTACCCCATTATTCCATCCTTTATTCTATCATAAACTATAGACAATCTCAGCTGAGACTTCAAATTAATCAAGCATGTGTAACTTATTTAGAAATTGATACTTCTTTATCAAAAAGTACAAGATATTAAAATAGCTGAGCGCTTTTGCCCTTCATAGATTCATACTAAGCTCACTGCCCTTGTAAGCTTAGCCAATTATCCCTTGTGAGATTCAAGCCCTCCACCTTGTGTCTGGAAGGCAAACACCTTAACCATTAGGCCACCCTCCCAAAAACAGTACAGCTTCATCAAATCTGATCGAATATCTTGAAAATAGCACATAGCCTCATACATTTTGGACACCTAGAAATGGATAAGACTAAAGCAATGATCCTGTTAAGATTTTAATGGCAGGAATAAGGAAAGAATGTTAAGAATTGCATTGCTTTATACCCTGACTGCCAGAAGACAACCCCACACCCAAACATCAGAAAATCCTCTTACTGTAATAGCTAGTATACAGATGCCATTCAAATCTATTTCTCTGGAAATTGATGGGATTTTGGTACAAATGTTAGCATTGTCACCTCACAACAAGATATTCTCAGGTTCATTTCTCAACTGGAATGCCTTCTCTGCAAAGTCTGCATGTCCTCCCTGTATTTATGTGGGTTTCTTCAAGGTGCTCCGGTTTCCTCCCACATTCCAAAGACATGCATCTGGAACATTTATCCCCAGTCTTCTGTTGAAAATTGGCTCTGTCTCAGTTGGACTTTCCCAGGAAACAAATGTTGAATAAAATAAAATAAATATTATTTAGTCATTAGAGACTGTGCAAAAGTAGGCAGAAGCTATCCAAATATGTAACACTAATACTAAATCTACAACTATGTAACTAGTCTTACTATTTTCGACAGTACAGATACCAAAATAATTTATTGTTGAGTAGGGACTTCATTTTTGCCCAGAATAGTACACTGACTGTGTCAATTCGTTAAGGCCAAGAGAGTAAAAAGTCTTATTGTGCTATCCCAGATGGGTGGATTTGTGGAGTGTTTCAGGCAAACACAAAACTCCATGCTGAAAAATGTCAAAAAGAAAAATGGCAACAACTTCATACCATGACTGTCTTTGGCCATTACAAATGTGTCACAAGCTGTGTCAGGATCAGTCCTTTTTTTGAGATTTTATATGGCAAGGACCCTTGGTGACCTCTAGATGTTGCCAGAGAGATTTTGGAAGAATACAAAATGCCATTAAGTAGTCTCACAGAACAGCATACAAACGTACAAGGTAAGCTGAAAGGGGTAATGCTCATATATATTGGTCTCCTTCAAAACAGAGAATACTCAAATGATCAAATCCCACTTCATTGAACCTGACTCCATCGAATCTTTATTATATTAAACTGCTGGAAATACAAAAACGAACTCTGAGAAAAGCACCACTCGACCACCAGGGCAAAGCACCAAACAGCAAAACAAAAAACCTCCAAGTGGGAGGCTTCACTCCACATTACCCACCCGATATGGGGGACTTCCCCTACCCCCAAACTAAATATACCAACTCCAAGATCACACTACAGTGGGGAAAGGGCAAGGGTCACCATGGTGGCCAAGTGGTTCCTTTCCCCGAGGTCCATTTTTGTAGTTCCTGGAGTGCGATATAATGAAGATTCGATGAAGTCAGGCTCGATGAAGTGGGATTCAATAATGTAAATATTCAATGTTTTGAAGGGGAACCATATCCATATCTATATATATGGGTCTACTTCTATTCGCTGACAGCCCATTTCACTGAAACCCATTTCGTTGACAGCTCATTTCATTGACAAACATTCTAGGTGGGGGGCTGTGCCCCCCACACCCCCCCCAATGTGGGGGGCCGTGCCCCCCACAACCCCCCAACTATATATAACAACTCCGCAGTCGCACAACAGTGGGGAGGGGGGCAAAACCCAGGTTTTTGCCTTGAATACTTTTGTCAATGAAATGAGCTGTCAACGAAATGGGTTTCAGTGAAATGGGCTGTCAGCGAATAGAAGTAGACCCATATATATAAATATATATATATATATATATATATATATATATATTATATTATATTATATATATATATATTATATATATATATATATATATATATATATATATATATATATATACCCGTAATGACCAGAGTTTACAGAATGTCTGCAAGTTTAAACAATAGTATGTCTTGACTGCATTTTTAAATTTATTCAGTCTGCTGATGAACTACATATTCAATAGAGTGAATTATGTGTGTTTTGTGTGTGTGTGTGTGCATGTGTGTGTGTGTGTTTGTGTGTGTGCGTGTGCACGTGTGCATCACTGTAATATTAGGTGAAGTTAAGTTTAATTGGATTATCATAGTTTTTCTTGTGCTGCTAATCTTTACATAAGTTCTGCACATTATAGGTAAGGTTAAAGCATATCAATATAGGTCATAACAAGCTATTATGCCTCTTTATATGAATTTAATTTAGATTTTTATTGAAAATGTATACACAGGAACAAACATATTAACTCAAAAAAGTAATTTACACAACTGTCTATATCAATTCACATTATTATGATTAATATTTCTCTGTTAATGAATTCAGTTTTATCCATTAATAGTATTATGTGGTTACTTTGTTTATCTTCATCTTAGTTTTAAACAATTATAGACACTTTTCCCTGGATTCTCTATACCTTGCATGGCGTGCAAGATTGGTGCAGGAGCTCTAGCAGGCAATATGTCTGCTGTGCGATCCAGGAACAGCCAGCAGGTTTGTGCACACACGCTCCTGCACTAATCCTGCATGGACTAAGACCCTGTATGCAAATCACCCCATTTGCAGGAAAAAATCTATGCAAATGAGGTAATTTTGCAATCCAAGAAGCTTGCAACCGGCCACGCAGGACTAGCACAATCTGCAGAAATGTACTCAGTTAGTAACCGAGTACATTTCTGCAAATTCCAAAACAGAGCTGTGACAGCTCCAAATAAAGGCTGCATATATGGCCATTGGCATTGCAACCAGTGAAAAAAATACAAAAATCAACTTTCATTTTTTTTTTAGCCGATCTTGGCTGTTTAAATGTAGGGCAGCGGCGTGCAAGCGAGCTCGGGGGGAAAATAACAAAATAAACCTAAATTAAGCATTTTAAGTAAAATCAGTATTCTGCCATGCAAGTCAATGGCAGGCAGAAGACAACATGGCCAATCAGTAGTGGTTGCTAAGGGGTGAGGCTCAGTGTGAGACATGTATGTGAGTCAGGTCCCGACAGTGTAAGAGTGGGAATAGCTTGGTGCAAGCCTAGGACTTAGGTAACATCATGGGGGTGTATGTGTCAGGCGTACTGTAAGCGGATTGGAGCCCTGTGGCTCAGGTTTGCTCCTAGCTTAGCACAGCTAAGCTAGGGGGTGTGTCTAAACCTGCCTAGCACTCTTTACATTGCCTAAGCGGGTGTGCATGCTGCGCACCAGGTTTCAAAGGATGAAAAAGAAAGTTAAACCAGGAAATAGCAGCACTGTGCACATTTGAGCACTCTGTGTGGTGCACCCCCGGGCTTAAACAGGAAGGCAATGGGAAGGGCAAACAGCAGTTGGAAGGTAATCAAGGAGAACTAGTATAGCTGACAGGTGAAATGTATCAGAATCAGCTAATTACACAGGCAGCAGACCAGCCCAGCCCAGAGCACTACTATAAACTATGCAAAAACCTTCCCCTCTGGTTTTTCCCACAGTCTCCACCACCGGTGTATATAAGTGGGGATATTTTAACAAACAAATCTACAAAATGAGAAGAGCTGCAGCAGGCAACATAGAACAACATGTGCAAGAGGCTGAGGGTGGTGAGGATATGAATGCTGCTGATAAACCCACAGTGATAAGACGGAGAAGAGTGTACAGACCCAGGGTAACCTACCAGGGGCTACATGAGCTGGAGATAGTGGAATGTTACAGGGTGGACAGAGACCTCCTACAGCAAATTGTTGAGCTGTGTCAGCCACACCTGACACACCAAACTGACCGAGGGGAACCCATCCCAGTGGATGCCAAGGTATGTGTAGGCCTAGGAATACTAGCCACAGGTACCTCCCAAAGCTCAACTGGGGATATCATGGAGATCTCACAGGCATCAGGATCCAGAGTATTCCACCAGATCCTCGATGCCATGTCAGCAAAAAGCCAGTGAGCACATATATTTCCTCAACACCTGTGAGGTGTTGGCCAGCTATATGCATCTCTTCCACCAAATAGCAGAATACCCTGAGGTAGTGGGCGCTATAGACTGCATGCACATATGCATCAATGCACCACCCGGTGAGCAAGGTAGGGACTACATCAACTGCAGGGGCATCCCCTCCATTAACTGCCAGATCATCTGTGATGCCCAGGGAATTATGATGAATGTTTGTGCTGGCTGCCCTGGAAGCTATCACAATTCTCACATATGGCATCTGACACAGCTGTACCAGAGATTTGCCAATGGAGACATCCTCTACGGTCACCTAGTGGGGATGCTGTTTACACACTGGAGCCGTGGCTGATGACACCCATCAGAAATGCACACACACACACACCTGAACAAGAACACCTTAATGGGGCACATGGCACAGATCAGACTCATAATAGAGCATGTGTTTGGGATGCTCAGGTTACAGTTCCAGTGTCTGCATACATCCGGTGGAGCCTTGCAGTACTCACCAGCTACATGTACCCAAATTGCTATGGTATGTGCCATGCTACACAATATGATCCTGTAAAAACAGCTGCAGCAGGAACAGCATGGGGCAGGGCCACACAGCCCCCCACCAATGCCAAGGCCTGCACAGGCACAGAGTGACTCAGAGGAAGAACAACCTCAGCCTGCCCCAGTAGGCAGATGGAGGCATGCCCAGCATGCCAAGGCTGCAGCAAAGAGGCAACACATAGCACATACACTGACACAGTAGGGACCCAGGGAATGACACCCCTCTCTGACTCACACATACAGTAAAAGGGATGCCAAACATGACACTATATGTGCTCAACCATGTATAGGGAGCGTACTATGTGCATCCGACATAGGCAGCCCTCCAGCACCATCCACAATTCTGGTACACCCTCAAGGTAAGTCAATCAACCTGCCAATTGCAAAATGGAGTAAAATGTGTCGTTACCTGTATCTATGGTATGAATGTGAGCATGTAAGGGAAATGGGTGGCTGAATGTTATGGCAGCAGAAAGTAGACACCCATAGTGACACCATGACATCTGTAACACATACTGGAGTCACCACAGTACCAGTACTACACAAGGTGACAAAACCCACTGATAGAAATGTGCTGGGTGACGTGTGCCCATATGGCTCACACATGCCAGTCAGGGTGGTTCACATACCCAACAACAGTCTTAGCCAGCAGAACAGGTGTAGAAAAACCCAAACAGAGCCTGTGATATGGCCCCTGAATGATGGCTATGGTTAACCTCCCTCCCAGGCCTACACAGACAGACTACAGCAGGTCAGACAGTGGGATGTTAGTTCTGAAGGGTAGGAAGCCAGACACTAATATGTAGGGCAACCAAAGCTACGATCTGTAGTACACTAGTATGCCCCTAGTCAGCATGATAGGTAAGAATGCAGAATAAAATGGAGTACCTGACATACCAGTACAGTCATAGCTAATGTGTGCAAGTGTCAGGTGTGCCCCCCATTCTATGGAGTAATGTAATAACAGTCAGGTGTGCCCCCCAATCCTGTGTAGAAATGTAGAAATAGACAGGTGTGCCCCCCCATCCTATGTAGTAATGTAATAACAGTCAGGTGTGCCTTCCCAATCCTGTGTAAAAATGTAGAAATAGACAGATGTGCCCACCATTCTATGTAATAATGTAGTAACAGTTAGGTGTACCCCCAATCCTGTGTAGAAATGTAGAAATAGACAGATATGCCCCCTCCTATGTAGTGATGTAATAACAAGTTAGCTGTGCCCCTCCAATCCTGTGTAGCGATGTAGAAATAGTCAAATGTGCCCCCATCCTACGTAGAAATGTAGTAACAGTCAGGTGTGTCCCCCCAATCCTGTGTAGAAATGTAGAAATAGTCAGCTGAGCCCCCCATCCTATGCAGAAATGTAGTAACAGTCAATGCCAAATGCTTGATGGATACCCTGCAGAAACAGCATGCTACCTTTTGGTGTACAACACAAAGGCCAGCACTGCAGTACAAACTACCTGGACTCAATCCGCACATTAAATATAGATGGGCATACTGGGCATGCTCACACACTTAGAGAAATGAAGGCAATGTCAGTCAACAACATACTGAAAGATCATACTGGGCATGCTCACACACAAACACATGAAGGCCATGTCTGCAAACACCAGTGGACCAGACATATCTGGCAGTCGCAGTTGTTAGTACAGACACTCGTCAATATGCACCACTCATGCCTTGCACACACAGTAGATAGGAATACAGACATGTATGTAAGAACAACACACTATAATAAGCCAAAAGTAGACGTACATAGATGTGTGGAAGAGGGTGACTGTGACAAAGAGCCATCTAGGCCTGTCCCACCCAGCACACAGCCAAAGGGCCCCAACCACATGAGGTTCAGATGTCACTCACTGCAATACTAGCCAACAATATCTGTCAGTATTACAGACTATGTGGTGCACGTGCTAGCTGTGCAATATGACTGTACAAGGAAGTAATCATCTAGCAGCTGTATACACGTACCTGTGAAATATGACCCTGTGTGTGCCGGCATGTGGTGTGTCAACCTCTAAATGAATGGGTTATGGCCTATGCACACACACTTCCCTCCCCATAGCCCTACTATGACAAGCCTGCTGAGGTCATCCAGTGTGAAATACACCTTTGGGAGAATTGTAGCCCAGTAATCTCCATGGTGCATCCCATAACTGTGTACTGCTGTAGTGTGCTAAACTAGTTAGGTAGGAATTCAAATCCCAGACATGGCAACTGTTTGCGTGTGTCTCGGTCTGTGTAGAGATCAATGCTTTTTAGGGAAGTCACACTCCCTACAATTGAAATGCTCTACTTTTGTAAGGCTGCTGATGTCATCCACCTAGAAATACATCTCTGGGAAGGTTGCATCCCAGTAATCTCTGTAGCACGTGCCATAACTGCGTACTGCTGTAGTGTGATAAAATAGTTAGGTAAGAGTTCCAATCCCAGCCATGGCAAGTGTGTGTGTCTGACTCTGTGTAGAGAGCAATGCTTTTTAGGGTAGTCACACTCATACAATTTGTATGCTCTACTTTGGCAAGGCTGCTGATGTCATCCACCTGGAAATACACCTCTGGGAAGGATGCAACCCTCCATAGCAAGTCCTATAACTGTGTACTGCTGTAGTATGATAAATTAGTTAGGTAGGAGTTCAAATCCCATACATGGCAAGTGTGTTTGTGTGTGTATCTGTCTGTGTAGAGCAATGCATTTTAGGGTAGTCACACTACATACAATTTGGATGCTATACTTTGGTATGGCTGCTGATGTCATCCACCTAGAAATACACCTCTGCGAAAATGTAATCCAGTAATCTCTGTAGTGCAAACCAAAACTGTGTACTGCTGTAGTGTGATATAGAGGTCTGGTAGGGTTCTATTCCCACCCATGGCAGTTCTGGGTGTTATGTGTGTGTTTCAATGTCTGTGTAGACAGCAATGCATTTCTGGCTAGTCATACTGAGTACATTTCAAATGTACTACTTTGGCAATCCTGCTGATGTCATTTACTGTGAAATACACCTTTGGGGAAGGAGCTCTCCAGTAATCCTTAAGGTGCATCCTATAACAGCTTCATGCTGTAGCATGATATAGACCTCTGTTAGGGGTTCTATACCCACACATGTTGGTTGTGGATGTTTTGTTTGTGTCAATGTCTGTGTAGGAAGCAGTGCATTTTAGCCTAGCCACACTCACTACAATTTGAATGCCCTACTTTGGCAATCCTGCTGATGTCATCCAATGTGAAATACACCTTTGGAGAAGGAGTACTCGAGTAATCTCTGTGGTGTGTGCTATAACAGCTTCATGCTGTAATGTGATATAGACCCCTGTTAGGGGTTCTATACCCACAAGTGTCAGTTGTGGATGTTTTGTGTGTGTTTCAATGTCTGTGTAAGAAGCAATGTGTTTTAGCCTAGCCACACTCACTACAATTCAAATGCCCTACTTTGGCAATCCTGCTGATGTCATCCAATGTGAAATACACCTTTGGGTAAGGAATACTCCAGAAATCTCCGTGGTGTGTACTATAGCAGCTTCATGCTGTAGTAGGATATAGACTTCTGTTAGGGGCTTTATACCCACACATGTTGGTTGTGGATGTTTTTGTGTGTGTTTCAATGTCTGTGTAGGGAGCAGTGCATTTTAGCCTAGCCACACTCACTACAATTCAAATGCCCTACATTGGCAATCCTGCTGATCTCATCCAATGTGAAATACACCTTTGCGGAAGGAGGGCTCCAGTAATCTCTGTAGCACATACTATAACTGTGTACTGCTGTAGTATAATAAAATAGGTAGTAGTTCTAATCCCAGACATAACATGTGTGCGGGCCTGTGTTTGCAACTTGTATCCTGTGTGGAGGTGGGTGTGAGTGTGTAACAACTGGGCTCAATATGGAGCGTGTTTTGCAAATTTCTTATATGGTGGCCCTAGTATATATCACAATGTCCATGATACAGGGATAACAGATGTGAAATAGCCGAGATGCTGGGTTGCAGATCTACACCCATACGTGTGACATCAAGGCCAGGCAAACAAAGTTAGCAACCCTAGTATTAGCTAGAGAACACTCTCAACCCATGCCTCATACACACATCTGCACACACTTGCTCAGGCAACAGCCACTATGTTGGTAGTACACTGCATATTGCTCACTGATAGTAACTATGGAGTGATTGCAGTGGCCTACAGAAGGCATGGCACCCTGTCCATCTGTCCAATAGGCACGTACATGCAGACAGTGCACCTTCCCCATGTTCCCCACTAGACACCTGCAACACGTGTGGTGCCATCAAATGTGACCCACAAAAGACATACCATGCCTAAAAACATGCCCTGTATGGACAGATGCCACTGACACCAGGGAATGCCATTAGCATGCTATCGATGTAGGTGCAAGGTAAACCTGATGTCCATTATCAGTTCCCACCACATGAGGCCAGGACTGGCAAATCTGATGACAATCTGTGTACACAACAAGGGCCAGACACCCCAGGTACAGTTCCACATGTCACTGTACATGCATGTGGGAGGTATGCACATCACAGACATTGTCCATGTCATGGACTAAGGAAAACATACATGGCAAGCAATGCACAGCATTGCCCACATGCAATAGTCACCCAGGTGACTGATGGTGAATACAATACCCACCTGTCTGGGCAAATCCAGAATCTACACCCCTGAACCACATTGCAGACCATTGTCATATGGCCTGATGCCAAGGTGTACCCATCATCTAGCCTTATATAGCCATCTGGAACAGTTGACCACTACACATCTGTGAATCAATGCATCAATGCATGTCAGTACTGGCACCATGTGTGTGCGTGTGTGTGTGTGTGTGTGTGTGTGTGTGTGTGTGTGTGTGTGTGTGTGTGTGTGTGTGTGTGTGTGTGTGTGTGCATGTTGTATGATGCGTATGTTCACATTCACACTCACTACAACCCCCAGCAACATACTGAAGCATGCTTTCTCATGTCAGACACCTCTCCATACCCTTTGCCCATATAACCTCCATATGACCCCTGTGGTGCATGTGATACCTGCATAGTAATATGTTGTGGCAATCTCACTAGTGATGGGTTGATTTCCTGACCCTGCCAGGTGTGTCAATGTGTGTGCGTCCCTGTGAGAATGTGGCTGTGTTGATGCTGGCACCTATTCATGCGGACAGGCATGTGTACTACACCTACCGTATAGTTACCATATCCCTGTTGCAGATATCACTCATCATCACATATACATTCTGTGGGCTCCACAAAATGTAACCTATGTGGTGCATCTAATAACTGCATAGAAATATATCACTACATAGTTGGCAGGGGGTTAATACCCTGTGCTGGCATGTGTGTGACACAAACATGCTTACGTTTTTCTCTCCCACCCCTCCCTGACTTGTCTTTGCCTCTGTCTGCCTCTCTCACTCTCTCTCTGGTGGATTTGGAGACCTACACCTGCTTTGCTTAGACAGCAGCATGTGTATTTTAAGTGATTTTCATGATCAGCTGATGGCCTCTGCATGAATTGCAGCCCTCACCTAGCTGATTTCATGTGGAACAGCTGTGGTAACATTCCCATAGCCAGTTGCATGGAAACACACTCCAATATATGGGAACATCATGTTGGTGTTGGGCCTTTTCATTTACTGTGAGCAGGAACTAGATCTGTTGTTTGGCAAACAGCATCACAGATGGATTGAGGATTTACCTCTAACAACATACACTGTGGAAATAGGACAACACATTAGAGGGGGTTGTGCCTGACCTGACTACAGACTGTAAGTGCTGCTATACTCCATTTAGAGTAATGTTGGTTTAACAGTGTGTGTATGGATATGGCTGTCCTACACGTTTTAATACCTGCCATGTCAGTTCTATGTTTTAGAGGAATCCCCATCTGTAAGGACATCTGCAGACTGGGCAGTGTGTGGTGCCTTGTTTATGTGTTACCCACAGAGCATCTACCTGTGAACTGCAGAAGGTAGTGTGAGGATCGCAGTCTGTAAATGGTGAAAGCCATGACAGTTACTGACTTCATATCCCTCATAAGACATATGTTGCAACAAACCCTGTTACAACACTAAATGTATGAGGTTATCACAGCAACATGTCAATATTGGCCTGTGTATGTGCTTCTAGCCACAACTTTGTCAACCTTTGTACATATGTCATGCATTAAGAGGTGCATATGTGCTGTACAGGTTCCCTATCAGAAGCCTGAAACACTATAAGCCTGAAAATCAAAATCCTGAAAACTAAAGCCTGAAAATTCAAAATCCCGAAAACCCAAAATCCTGAAACTCAAAATCCTGAAAACACAAATAATGCTAATATGTCACTATAAAGACACTAATATCTACCAACTGACCCTGACCCTAACCCTAACCCTAAGGTCCGTCACCATCGCACACTCACCTGACCCGCGCCCTAACCCTAACTCACTTAAACCGCCCCTAACCCCAATATTTGTCACTATTGCATACATGCCTAACCTGCGCCCTAACCCTAACTCACTTAAACCGCCCCTAACCCTAACATAAAATCAACCGCACACTTACCTGAACCCAACGCATGACCTAACACCACAGGGCTAACAATAGCAAAGCCACAATGACGTCAGTATATCCATTTTGTGTTTTCAGGATTTTGAGTTTTGGGATTTTGAATTTTCAGGCTTTAGTTTTCAGGATTTTGATTTTCAGGCTTATAGTGTTTCAGGCTTCTGATAGGGAACCACTGTACACCATAATTAGTGTCATCATATCTGATAACAAGCCAGTGAGATATCAGACTGCTACACATGTTACGTACAGTAGGGGTTATATATGATGACATAACCTGGACATTATGTGGTTGTTTGTACAGTAGTGAGGTCTGTGTACTTATGGTGAATGTCAACAGTGTGTGTATTGTTAATATGTACTTTGGCTTGAGCACAGACTATGGTAGATGTCATTGTTCTAGATCTTGCCCTATCTGATGTGACATGCTGCTCCACTGTATGTTACCGTATTGGCTTACATGTTTGTAGGGCCATACACACACTTGTCCCATACCACAGACAGGCATTAGACCACACTGTGTAGCGGCCCAGTATATGTAGGGTTAATCTGTGAGTGGCACATATGCGGATGGTGTTGAACAGATAGTCCATATACTGTAATATTATGCTAGCTTACCATATGTGGCTGTGGCTGTGTTCTCATTGGTTGTGGTTATGCACTTTCACACAGGTGTATCTTACCCTGTGCTATGACATGCCTGTAGAGCCTGCTATATATGCAGGTACATGTGCATTCCCCCATAGGAGATGTAAGCTAGTGTTCAGCCACTCTGCCTATAGCCTGCACAGTGCATTGTTACATGCCTAGCAGCTTAGTGTACTTACCCAGTGAGATGTCATGTCCAGATACTTGCCAGATGTACTGCTGCTGGGCCTCCCTTAACAGTCATGTATGTCAGACAGAGCAGTGGGATGCTGTACAGATGTATGTCAATATCTAGTGGGTAGTATGTGGCTAAGCCACTCCTGTACCAGTGGTTATTAGATGTCAGGACAGACAGGGGTGTGTGAATGCATAACCTATGGGAGCAAATGTATACCAGTCATTATGTGTTATAGCCATCTACGTGGCTATTAACATCCATATTGTCAGGCTTGGTCCTCATGTTTTGCACTAAGGGGTTCTGTGTATATCTCTGCACTGTACAGAGTGTGTCAGAATGTCCACATCTATTGACAAAAATCTCTGCTGCAGTTCACAGGGGCATTACATGCAGGCAGAGGTACTGTACTATGATGTCCTTAGGATGTCTGTCAGTAGCCAATGGCGCACATGTGAAATGCAGATGTGACCTCCTTCATGTTTGTGAAGACAATCCCTATTACAGTAGCAATAGTCTACTAATGTACTTGCTATACATACCTGACATCCCCTTGCACTATGAAGTTGGGACTATAGGGGCTGAGGTAGGGCTACACTCCATGTTCAGGACATATGGTGAAATTATATGTAGATATAATTATCTGTATATATATATATATATATATATATATATATATATATATATATATATATATATATATATATATATATATATATATATATATATATATATAATTACACATATACATATTGACATATATAGATGGGTATGTATATGTACATATACACACCCAGATATATACAGATACAGAGCAATATATGTCTACACATATATAGATAGTGGTACATATGCACATATACATATGGATATCTACAGATATATTTACAGTAGAAGGTATATCAGAATAGATATGTATGCACATATAGATATCGACATATATACCAACATAAATAGGCATATCTGTACACATAGGATGTGCATACATATATAGCTATATACACATATATCTATATATGCATATACATATACCTATATAAACACATATGTATATATACATATATGTATGTATATATATATATATATATATATATATATATATATATATATATATATATATATATATATATATATATATATATATATATATATATATATATGTATATACACATACATACATACACACATATGTACATACAAGTAGATGTACACATGGCCATATATATGTAGCACTATACAAATGTGTATACAGACATATGTATGAGTATACATGTGTATGTACATGTAGACATATATAGACCTATGATATGTATACAACCATATTGCTGTCATGAGTAAATGTCACAGTTGTGTATTCCCTCTCACATGCATCTCACTGTATGTATCTGCTATGTGCACATTATGATAAAACAACATATGTGATGCAACAGTCATATTAATAACAAAGAGTACACAAGGTAGGGACAACAGGCAAATGTTGAATATTACTCAATATGTGTATTGACAGCTATATTGGTAAAATAGCAGCAGTCTTCACAGTGGTCATGGAGTAGTGTTCAAGTGCTTTGACTTCAGTGTAAAGGGTCCTGGGTTCAAGACCTGCAAGGTCATCTTGTTCCTGGACAGGACAAGGGCTGTCAGATACAGAGTGGTTAAGGCAGCTTTAAGTGCATTTGCATGGGTTTGTGTGAAGCTAAGCGGTGCTAAGCTATGGGTAAATGTACAAGCACTTACACAGTGTAGGCAGCGCTTACCAGTGTGCAAATCAGCTTAGCTGTTATATTGCAGAAATGTTGATACTTGCTAAGCATAGCTTAGCCCTGGTAACCAGGACACACAACCCAGTCTGATAACCTGTAATAAGTGTATGTAATGCCATGTACAATACATGCACCTATGTGCTGTCATTACAGTAGCAAGGGGTGTGAAAGTCATGTGTGGGACACAGATATATATGAGGCCTGTACAGCACTGTTATCCATGTGAATGTGTTACATACAGGTGTAGTAGCCCAGGGTACGTGCTGTCACACTGGCATGTAGTGTATCATAGCAGTACTACTGCTGACAGTACTAACCCAGGCAAGAGCAGAGTGCTTAATGTAGAATTGACAACAGGCACACCTGTGAGCATGGTTGGACACCGAGGCCTTCCTGTTGTATCCCTGGTGTGTGAGCTGTGTCACAGTATATACCCCTTACTGGTCTGTCAAAGCACTCATGTTACTGCATAGCTACCTGCCAAGCTGATGACTGTCAGTCCCTGTACAGATGTGTAGATGGCAGGTATCCAGCTGGGATATGTACAGGCAACCTACACTTGATTGACGCCCTACTACATATGAGGCATGTGCATGAGATGCATATCTCTGTAGTACCAATGTTGGGGTATGCTATGTGTTGTATCACAGTCGTGGCCAATGTGTGATGGTGGGTATGGCAGAGTGTCATCATGGGTTTCAGGTAGTACAATATCCAGTGGGGGATGAGGGTGCTGTGTACACTGTTATTACACCAAGGTACACCAGGTATATGTCCCATGTACCACTTTATGGTTACCACTGTCACCATCAATCATACAGGTAACTGTTACCACAATCCAAGCCAGTTTTGCATGTGATTTGTGCAGACTACCTGTAACACATTGGAGACACGGTCAAGTTAGTTAGCAGCAATAGGACTTGGTATCTCAAATGTGTGTCTGGCTCTGTGTCTGTAAATGTGTATATGACAGTATGTCACAATAGTTATCATCCAAGTCCTTCCATTACATCCCCCATTAGCATACTGTACATGTTAGGGGATGTTCTGAATGTACCATGTAATTTGGGACATACCTCACCCTAAACGCTGTGCGGTATGTGCAATGTAAGCCACACATGTCAGTATCATGACATAGCTAGGTAGGGGTCTAGTCCCAGTGTTGGCAAGTAACAATGTGGATGTATGTGGATGGGTGTCCATCAGGTTGCAGGGTATACTCGACTCAGCAGGCCACCTGTCCATGTGGCACAGGCAAAAAAAACAGTTTAGTAACCTGTGAAATGGGTTCGACTGTACCCCAGATATGTCACAGCCACGGTGTCAGCACAATGACATACCCCGTTGTACAATATGACTGCTGACCATCATTGTACTGACACATGTACGCCTACAACACACATGGATAACATTATAGGGACTGGAATCAACCAGTGTTACTAACAGCTATAATGCATCATTGCTGGATGGCTACATTACCTGCCAAATATGCCTCACACTCTACTCCCTACAACATGTTACACTGCAGTACTGTGGTACACTGTTGTACAGTCACTGTGTGCGTCAGAACCATATCAGCCTGTCCTGCATTGATACCATGGATGACAGGGATGGGGCACAGGTATCATTATATGCACAGGGTGTGGTGTTGGTTTGCTAGAGGTCAAGGGTGGGCCATACATTTTACACCATGTGTGTGGGTGAGGGGTGTACTCTGGGGAGCTGGCCAAGGTGATGTGGTGTGTCTAAGTATGGGGTTGCCCTAGGTGTGTTTGCGTAGTGTGTGGGTATGCATGCACACAGTTCTGCCATGTGGCTGCCCTACACAGGTGCTTATGGACAGCTGCAGACCATACCTGGCAGAGTGTGCAGTTCACTGCCTCTGGCCATGGACACGTGGACTGTGCCTGCCAGGGGTTTTGCTGGCACATCTAGGTACAGGCCTCGATGTGCTACTCTCACCTGCTGATGACATTTGTCCGCTGGTACCAGGTCCCTCCTGGGACTAGCCATGCCCACATGCACGTGGCCTGCTGTGGTGTAGTGTGGGCAGCACACCCCTTGCAGTGCCGGGGCTGCTACTGCCACTACAGGAGCCCCTTGGTGTCCTAGCAGATCCACATTGACTACCAGCTGTTGGCATTGCTGGCCTACATCCACGCTGATGTTGCCGCACTCCCACCACATGTTCAAGCATGGACAGACCATGGCTGATGAGAGTCATCATCTCACCAGACCATCTATCCATGAACTCAGTTAATCCATGGATGGCGCCAACCAGTTCACGGGCATTGTCATTTGAAGATGTGAGAGCAGCCCTTTGCAGCCTCAGGCCCTGTCTGTGATAACATTCTATATGCACCTGCACCACCATGACAGCCTGAAACATGCTTCGGCTTGTAGCAGCTATGTTGCCTCTGCCAGGGGCATGATGTCCAGTGGCCCTACCATGAGCACCCTGGGACATCTGCTATGTGGTGGCCTGCTGGACATCCGGCTATGACTGCTGCGACTGGACACTGTAGGTATGGTTTCCACACTTTCCTGTGCACTGCTACTGAACGCCAGCTGTCCCTCTGCTATGGCCACTGGTGATAGGGTGCGTATATGCACTGAAACTGTGTGCAGGGGTGGGGTGGCTAAAAGGGGATGTCAAATGTTGGTGCAGTGTTGGCCCCTGACAACCCCACCTGTGCCTCAACATTATTATCACCATCATCATTGGTGTCTGTATGGACACCTACATCAGATTGCATGCAGGAGGGACCCTGACCCACCTCACCACTTGTGGGGGAAAACAATAAACACACTTTAAAACCTGTACAGCATTGCCTAACACACACACACACACACACACACACACACACACACACACACACACACACACACACACACACACACACACCTCCATAATACCTACCTGTCCATGGCTTTACAGACAGTCCCATGTATATGTCCATGTGTTACCCCATCCTGCATCAAACTTGTTAACATATGATACCACTCATTAACATCACAGTCCTCTAAATGCCCACACAATTGGCCACTACACAAGGCCTGTTGCTACTTTACCTGCCTGACCTATGTGTAGTGGATTTACATGGCCTCCCTGCTGTCATTCTGTATGCACCCTCTGTATGCCCAGAAATGATGTGCATGGCCCCTATATGTGTGGGCTACTATGTTGTATCCATAATACCTCCCACTGGTGACTCATGTGTATGCAATGCTCAGTACATGCCAGATATGCTGCTGCGTCAGCCCATCATGTGACAACTGTAATATTTGGATACACTTCCTGGTCTTAACTAGTACTTCCCCAATGCAGCTGTAGAGCTGCTTATGTGGGTTGTAGGTGACCTCTCTAGTGACTGCGATATTAAATGTGTACCTGGAGTCTACCTTCCCTTTAGATGCCTGTTCCATGCTACAGACCATATTATACTATTTGCTGTCCTGTGATTACACACATGACAGGTATTCTTGGTGTGTAATGTGGCAGTCCATGTCCATGTACTGCACAGTACCAAAGGGAGGTACAGTCATATGAACACCCCACAATCACACATGTGCATACATGGCCACACATACACAAACACACACATGCACACGCGCATCCTACATGCATCTACTTCCTTCCACTTCACCAGAGTGACCCTGCAGGCAAACTAACTAACTACCAGGATGCACGCACGCACACACACACACACACACACACACACACACACACACACACACATACAGGTGAGGGTGCACAATGATAGTCCACACAGTCCTCCTATTACCCATCTGCCAACATGCAGAACATACGGTACAGAACATCATGCAATTCAGCTATAGTCAATCCATGCTAGCAACAGTATACATGTGTGTGATGCATGTGCTGTGTCACTAGGTGATGCCCCTTCCCCAGGATGCCACTGCACCCATGCACACAGTATTCCTGTGCACCTGTTCTGCACCCTGCCATGTACTGTGCACCACGACTCACAGGTGTACAACCGATTGTGGAATGTGTAGTACTGTGTCAGTTATGTCAGCTTTACTTCTCACAGCCCCTATGTTTTTCAGCAACACATACCTGGGATGATATGTGGACAGTTGTCATTGGTGAATGCCTGATGCCTGATTTACAGCTGTCAACATCAACAAACCATGTATGACCACTGCAATACTCTTACACTGACAACCATCAGAGCATACCATGTCTATGGGGGGTGTACACACCTTTATTGATTTTACACACACATCCTTGATCTGCCATGGGACCACATCACCGCATATCATAGCAGTACACAAGTTTGGTATGTGACATAAGTCCTGTACTTTCACATGCAGTGTCCACAGATTGTTTTAGGTGTGTGGCTGCTGACTGCAATGCATACACACCATGTGGGCATATGTGTGCACACCCTTATCATGACGGTTTATCACACCTCATGTTGTGTGTACTACAGCAGTCACTGCTCCTGGCAGGGGTATACCAGCATGGACCATCTGCATTTGCCAGTGTATGTTCAGTCTGCCCTACACATGTCCCCCTATTCTGCATGATTGCAAGGTCTACTCATGTGCATATCCCATGGTGTTCACACACTGCTGTGACTATTGCTGTGTGGGTAGGGTTACAGCTGCCACAGGTTCTGAACATGACTATGTGCAGATAGAGCCATTCCTACCATCCTTAGGATCCCTGCTGCAGTGCACTGATGTGTCATGCTGAGACTCCCCTTATTCAGCATTCATGCAGATGCACGACAAGTAAGCCCTACAGATGTGTGTCACTTTGTAGTGACCCATACACAGAACACCACATGTTGCAGCCTAGACCCAGCTGATAATGTGAACTACTATAATGCCTTATGCCATAGTGTATCGCTGCAGCAGCTGCCATTGTCCTACAGGTATATACATGGGTGTTGCACTGTATATGGGTGTTGTTCAGAACATGTTACTACTGTAGGCCATGTCTACCAGTAGTATGTTACTCCCTGTGGACATATTCTGCAATGACAGGATGTTAGTTATCATGCAGGTGTCTGACATGCCCTTCCAATACCACATCATGGTCACCCCGTGAGACTGTGCATTTCACAGCAACAACGCATACACATGTACAGCATGTATTCAGGGTAGGTGTGTTAGATGTGCGCATGGAATATACCATCACCATTACATGCCAATGTGTTGGCAAGCATCTACATAAAACATACTCACCAGCTACAGGCTGCTGCCTTGTTGTTATCCCAAAGGGACCTACATAAGAGGGTGAGAGATGCAGTATCAGTGGCCACACCTGTGACACTGCTACAGGCTGGGTGCAGTACTACCATACATCAATGGTACATTCCCACGATACTACCACATCTGGACATCTGTTTATCACTACAATGCAGCAACACAATATATCTAGAACATGTCAGATATGCATGGTCTACCTGTACCAATGCAGATGTTTACACAACAGTGGTGTACTGATGGGCCTTGTGTCCTTACCTGCACACTCCTTGGCCAGTGTGTGGGTGACACCCATCTCCAAGAAGGGGTCCAGTGGTTGTTGGTGGTCCAAATGGGCAGGTGCCACAAGGCTGGCCAGGAGCTCCTCCACACATGTCAGGAGGGGATGGATGGCATGGCCCTCCCTGTGGCATGGTGATCCCCCAGGACTGCAGCAGCATGCCGATGGGCATTGCAAAGAAGATCAGTACAATGATGCTGGACCTGCTCATAACTGCGGTTGTGCAGTCCGACATTATTGACCCTGTGGACTAGGTCATTACATATGGTGGTCCACTCCTGCTGCTCATGTGCGTGCCTGCCAAATCACAGTGGATAGTCTGCTATCAACACATCATTCTCATCATTGGAATAGGTGGGCAACCATGCATGTGCCATCTTGGCTGAAAGACATAAAGATAGAAACAGGTCTGAGCAACTCATACGGCAAGATTACCACAGTTTGTAATACACATCTTAGTCACCTCCCACCATATCAGCTTCAACAGACTGTACACACAACTCATTAGGTGTGGCTACAGCTTAACTACTATTTGGACAGATATTGTATTGTACCTCACCTACTGCTATGTGATTGTAGCCATGTCCCCCTGTGTGGACACTATCATCGCTGGCCTGTTACAGACTATTCACCTGCATGCCATTGTCAGGGCCATTATGGTTGCATATATGACAGTGGTATTGCTGCTCTGAGATTACTGCACATCTGACAGTCTGTATTATTGGGGGTATCTATGCATGCTGTTGGACATGTTCCAGGATTGTGTAGACTATTACTACCAACAAATATTCTATATCAGTGACACAATAACATGTATATGTTCTATTGCCCAGCAGATCCACCTTTCCACACCCATCTGCCCATGATACCTGGCCACATCACATGTGTGTCCCAACCTGGGGCCTCCTCATGTACTGTTACAGCAATACCATCAGGTGGAACCACCCAGGGGATGTTGTTCCCCCCTCAGGGCACATACAGACATGTTCCTGTCCCCTGAACTCAAGTCTAGGCTCTGTTCCATACCGGGCTCCACAGACACATGAGGGATGTGCTACATCAGTCTGAGGCACCCAGTACACATTCACAGGGCCAACATGCTCCTACTGCTCAGACTCAAGACCAGGCACCTTCAGGACATGGACTGCTGTTGTGAGTAGCAGTGGGTGGGAGGCTTGTTCCCATTGGGCCTATATTGGGGACCATGGGGCGTCCACATCACAGACCACACACACCATCTATGGTGTTTAACAGCCACATGTATCACATACCAGCCCTGTAGACTGTCCTCTATATCTACCAATCCTGACCACCTCCACATGTGTACCAGCCATACGTCCCCATATTCCCATTGCATACTTCACAGACAGGGGCAATGTGGTGCCAACAAGGGACTAACATGTGACATACCCATCCATGGTGAACATACTGCCAGCTATAGATATCTATGTCTATTGCTGTGTGTGCTGCTGCCTTGCACATAGCACACATAACTGTGGTAGTGATATAGGGGGCATGCCTTTACATATATATATATATATATACATACGTATATGTTTGTGTGTGTTTGCATATATGTAGACATGTGCATATAGGTATATATCTATATATGTGTAGATATATGTGATGTTGTATATATGTGCACATATATATGTCTACACATGGGTATATGTATATTTCTGGGCATACTTGCTGATATATATATATATATATATATATATATATATATATATATATGACATATGTACACATATGCATACCTATATGTGGGGTACATTCAGACATCAGCTCCACAATCTCACAACACATTCCTGCACAGCTGCACTGTTCTGCCTTGCTACAATACAGACAGGTGCCACATATGGACACTGCCTGACATTAGGAGGGAATATGCGGGACCCGATTGTATGTAACCCTATTATAAACCTATGGCATTCCGGCACGCTACATTACAGATTCAACTGAGTATCCTGTCAGTGGTGGGCCATGGCTCCCACATGTCCATAATAATGGAATTACGTCCACCACCAGCTATTGGCCACGTAGTATTCATACTTCCCATTGCACAATGCATACTGTGATGGTTTACATCTTGTCTGTCAGTGCTGACCTGCACAGTTAAAGGCTATGGCCCACTACCCACAGGAACATACATTATTGTCCATAGCAGTTGTTTGGTTGAACATCATCACAGCAACACCTGATGGCACATCTAACCCATTCCACATCATCTATCCCATTATGATGGACCAGGTACTACATTCTATTACATGTATATATACTTCACATACCTGTTGTGGGAATGATGTCTTGTTGAATGGCAACTGGCTAAATGTTGCAACTTCAGCTGTTAGTTTGAAGAGGTTTGTTTTTTTTTGGGTTTTTTTGTGCTTTCTCTCTCACTTTCTCTCTCACTCTCTCTCCAGTGAATGGATTGAGCTGCTTTGAATTGTTTGCAGCCTGGCATTAGTAGGTTATGCACATGATTAGGTGATGGCCTGTGCACCAATCGGTGTCCACTTGCTAACTACATGCAACTTGCTGTGTAGTACTTCCAATTGCCACTGTCATGGCAACCACCTACTATAAATTCCTATATCATGTGGGTGTGGTCTCTTTACCTTTTCTGTGTGATGGACATCCTTCCTGTGTGTGGACATCAGTGTTACAGACAGCAGGTAGCAATACCTCTTATAGGAGAACCAGCACACTCAGGCCAGCTACATATTTGTAGGAGGTTCCAGAACTACAGAGTGTGAGTAGAGTTGCGTTTTGCTTTGTATATTACTGGTGTTGCAGGGCGTGTGTGTGTGTACATACTAGTTTACCTTGGAATGCAGTCTGTCTCAACTGTGGTCTATCCTCTTGGTGGCCAGAGGTGTGCCTATCATGTTTTTTCTGTCCACTACGCAAGTCCTGTGTCAGATATTTCACTGGCAGTGTGTGTGTGTTGAGTGGTATCAGTACATGGCTACATCCATTTCTGTTTCTAACCTCAATTCCCTGACTAAGGGTATGTTGCAGACTATTCTGTAACACCTTCATAAACACTGGCAGAGCGAACACAGCAGCAATCACTGAAGTAGTTAAAAACATTTAATACAGGAGGTAAGCGCTTTCACATAAAAATGCTTCTTCAGACCTATAAAATAACAACATAACAAGTGAAATATATACATACTGAAGCATTCAAAACAACCAACAGAACAGCCTAACCAATTAAGCATTAAATCTCTCTTAAAAACATACATACAAAATAGAAGCAAAGAAGCTAGCAATGGCAACACATCACAAAAGTACAACAATCTTATAACAAAATTATTTAGGCTATTTCTGTTTATTTAAATACGGTTTGATAGACACCCGTTCATTCAACCCAGCACCTCTGTGAGCTCTTAAAATAATTATCCAGTTATTCTCTCTAAATTCTGTAGTATTACGTATATTGCCCAACCTGATACTCGGATGAACAACATTGATCACCCTGAACGTAAACTGATGTATATCACCTCTTTCACTAACGTTTCGAAAGGGCATTATGAGTAATGCCCTTTCTAATACTATAAATGTGTTCTCTCATTCTTTCACGTAGGGAACGATTAGTCTTCCCCACGTAGAATGATTTGCATATCGATCAGCAAGCAAGATATACCACATTAGTTGATTGACAGTTAGCATTCACCTTAAATACAAAATCTTTATTAAGATCAGGATGAAAAAATGATTCAGAAGTGTTAATATACATACAAAAATTACATTTCCCACAGGGTGAAGTCACACCTATATTAGATATATTGTATTCCGACTTCTGATTCCCACATAACATTCTTTTTATGTTGAGTCTATTTCTAAAAATAAAAGTAGGATTAGGGCCACAATGTTCCCCAATTCATGGTCCACTTGCAGAATGGGCCAGTGTTGATGAAATATGTCACAAACCGCTTTTTGGTCTCTAGTAAAAAATAATGGGACCTTGACCACAGCAAAGGGATTAACAGCCTTAGACAAATTCGTCAGCTCAGAGGCGCTGGGTCCAAAATAAGGGGCTGCTTTCCCTTGTCTAAGGTCTTCTAAATCTGACCACATATCAGAAATCTCTTTCGAGCCATAACCTCGAGAGATCAACCTATGTTCTAACTGCTGCATTTCAGATTGAAATCCCTCAAAGGAAGGATTGAGTCTTGAGGCTCTAATACCTTTCCCCCGTATTAAATTACGAAACACATAGTTAGGATGCATACTAGTTCTACTAAGCAAAGTGTTCCTAAAACACGTTTTGCGATAACCCCCAGTGTTAATAATGGGACCTGGCAATATCTCAATAAATAATTCCAAAAACTCAATCCTGTCACATGAAGACGTCATAGTAATCTTTAGACATTCCCATAAACCATTGATCTCTTCTGAAAAAAGCTCAAGATCATAAAAAGAGCCATGCCAAAGAAGAAAGACGTCATCGACAAAACGTCGATAAAACACTACATTGTTTATAAATGCTTCCTTTTTAAAAAGAGAAACATATTTCCAATGAGCTAAAAACATTTTAAGAGCTCACAGAGGTGCTGGGTTGAATGAACAGGTGTCTATCAAACCGTATTTAAATAAACGGAGATTGCCTAAATAATTTTGTTATAAGATTGTTGTACTTTTGTGATGTGTTGCCATTGCTAGCTTCTTTGCTTCTATTTTGTATGTATGTTTTTAAGAGAGATTTAATGCTTAATTGGTTAGGCTGTTCTACTGGTTGTTTTGAATGCTTCAGTATGTATATATTTTACTTGTTATGTTGTTATTTTATAGGTCTGAAGAAGCATTTTTATGTGAAAGCGCTTACCTCCTGTATTAAACGTTTTTAACTACTTCAGTGATTGCTGCTGTGTTCGCTCTGCCAGTGTTTATGAATGTGCTTTATTATTTATTTTATTTTTGACTGAGCGTTTATTTTGTGGTTTGGTGTTTTTCTTGGTTTTTATTCTGTAACACCGGCAACATGCTTAGTGTATGGCAGCAGTTTTCCACATATGGTCCAGTGTTCCAGCCTCTGTCCTCCACCTACATGCTAAGCTTTGCACATATGACATGCTGTCAGGGGTTGTTCTGTAGTGGGCTGTGAGTATATCGCACTGCCATTGCTGCCATCAGTCCACTGCTGTTGTATCCCCCACACATATGGTGGGTCTGGGGCCATATATGTGTGGGTTTCACCTACACAATTTTTACTGCATTTTTTTATTATCTGCACTTAAAAGTACATTTTAATCGAAATTAGTCTAATTCAAGTTGAAAAGTGTTTGTTTGCTGTTTAATTTAATTGTTTGGCTGCCCACTAAACTGTGCTAGCCTGTACTACTGACTTATTGCCTTTTCTGCATTTAGCGCGGAGTTGCCACTAGAGCACCATCGGGCAGCGCCAGTTAAACAAGGTTAAATTATTTCTGGCTCCGTAAAGTCTGCTCTTCATTTTTTCACTTAGAACTGCTCTACTTGTAATCTAAACAGTCTATTCTCTATCTGTAAAGCTCAGCACTTGTTCCTAAAGCATTTTTTAGTCAGGTAAAGCACTTCTATATTATACAAAGTACTTCACTAGCTTAAAACCCCCTTGAGTACCCACTTCCCTATAGGTCCTTTCTGACTCAGTTACACAGCAAACTTTTTCATTTCTTCTAGCATGTCAAAGGTTCAGTTGCTAGCGTCCTCTCCTGCTCAGCTGGTGAATCTGGGAATATTGAGGCAATGTTACAATTGCCTCATGTACACAGACAACCCTCTCCTCCTTCCACAAAACACAAATACATGCGAGAGATGCAACTATATAGCCAAACTGGAGGCTGAGCTCTCTCAACTCAGGACTGGCAAAACCAGAGAGGAGGAGAAGGTAACCACACACACCATAAACCCAGTCTCACATAGAACTATCACAACTACAAATCAAACACATAAACACACAAAGACATACTCGGAGGCACTGATCAAAAATCTACCAAAACAGCAGAGGCCTCCAAAGCAGACACCCAAACAACTGCCACCTCATGACATAACACAAGCAACACATAGATCACAAAGTCAGTGTGCAAATCAGTCACAGCCCTTAAGGCCAAACACAATATCAGACACACTTGTCATAGGTGACAACATAGTCAGACACACTGATGTCCCACTCACCAGACTGAACAAGGAGAGGGTCACAGTAAGCTGCCTGTCGGGCGCTAGAATCCGCCATGTAACACAAGCACTCAGGTCACTCCACAGCAAGTACAAGTATGACTCAGTCATTGTCCATGCCGGTGTGAATGACGTGAGACGTACCTCCTTGGACTACATGAAAAGAGACATAAAGGAGCTCTCAGATTATGTAGCCCAGGCTGGTATGACCCTGACCCTGAGCAGTATCCTACCTTCACCAAGAATGATGCCACAATACAGAGACAAAATGATCAGTTTTAATAATTGGCTTAATTTCTGGTGTCATTGTAAGGGGATCCAATGTCTGTCTGCCTGGAATGACATGCTTGACAAGCCACACTGCTTCGTAAGGGACGGCTTGCACCTGTCACCCCTGGGTTTCCGGATATTGGCAAAGGCTCTTGCCACCCCCATAGTGCCTTATTTAGACAAGGCTCAAATTCTAAACCCACCGCCCTAGAAAACAATAATGGAAAAAAACTAAGGGTAATGCTGCTCAATGCCAGAAGTCTAAATCTCAAGATGCACACCCTTAAAGCCCTCCTCAGTATGGAGAACATTGATGTCTGTGCTGTGATTGAAACCTGGTTCAAGGCTCCGGAGAGCACCCCGGCACTATCAGGTTTTACCTCATATCATGCGTTCCGGCCCCAAAACCCGGACCGTACCACAAAAGGAGGGGGTGCATCCATATTCATCAAGGATACCCACGCCTCCAGGCTGGTGGCAACTCACGAAGCATCAGAGACCATTCAGGTGCAATTAACCATAGGCAAAACTGCTCTGCAGTTTGTAGCATGTTACAGGCCACCCTCTCAAACTCAGGAACCCCACACAGCCTTCCTGAAGACACTGGAGAGTATAAATGTCTCTCCAAACACCATCATATTGGGTGACTTCAACTACCCAAACATAGACTGGGAACATTATTCAAGCCCCAATACCCTAGCCCAAAGGTTCCTGGAGTTCATAAACTTAAATGCTATGGAACAACTTGTCACCATTCCCACAAGAGGTGAAAATATACTAGACCTGATCATCACAAACATGGGGACAAAATGCTCCACACTGGAAGTATATCCCTCATTGGTGAGATCAGACCATAAACTAATCTCACTGGAGATCCACATCCCGCCCCACCCCCAACAAAAGACCACAGTGAAGAACTTCTCAAAAGCCAACTTCACACTTCTTAAGACTGGTGTGGTATCCTTCAAGGCCCCTGAGCCATTGGAAACCACAACCCACACTGCTGAATCCCTTACAAATGCTTTCTACGAGCACCTCCAGGATTGCATGGATCAAGCAATCCCATATAAAATCAAGACCCTTTCCACCAAAGGCAAGCGCCCGATCTGGTGGATCCCAGCCATAAACAAACTTTACAACAAGAGGAGAAAGCTACTACAAGATAGAGCAAAATCCCTAAAAGGGAAGACATCTCTGATCTATACTAGTAAAAAACTACAATCACTCATAAAATCATCCAAGGCCAACTTTGAGAGAAAAATCGCCAAGGACTCAAAAGACAATCATAAGGCCTTCTTTAGCTATGTTAGAAATCTGGGTGGAAACTCCCAGATATGCTCAGAATTAGTCCAAAATGATACAAAAATCACTGAACCCACAGACATTGCAAACATACTGGCAGACAGGTTCAGTGAAAATTTCTCCCCTCCCTCCCCCCCCAAAGGAGAAATATCTATCCCAGCAGAGTGTAGCCTCCCAATCATCTCAAATGCCCAGGTGAGAGCTGCTCTCTCTAAAGCTAAAAACACAGCATCAATGGGACCGGATGGTGTGCCCGGCTGTCTGCTACATGAACTCAATGAGGAACTAAACCCACACATAAGGCTGCTGGTTAATCTTAGCCATACCACAGGATACGTACCCAAAGAGTGGCGTACGGCAACTGTGGTCCCACTCCACAAAGGCGGTGCTTCTACGGACCCTGGTAATTACCGCCCCATAAGCTTAACAAGCCTGGTCTGCAAAGCTATGGAGAGGATCATAATGGAACTCATAAATAAAGACATAGGGGACCTACAGACATTGGATCCTACCCAATTCGGCTTTGTCAAGGGCAGATCATGCCTCTTGAACTTGGTCGACTTTTTGAAACAGTCACCAAGGCCATTGATGAGGGTAAGGCAGTTCACACAGCCTACCTTGACCTTGCAAAAGCTTTCGACACAATACCCCACTCGGGTATCATAGAAAAGCTCACCAGCTTAAATGTAAACCCATATGTCACAAGATGTGTTGCAAACTGGCTCAAGGACAGAACCCACAGGGTTAGAGTTGCTGGTGCCATGTCAGACTCCAAGCCGGTCACAAGCGGTGTCCCACAGGGCTCAGTCCTGGGCCCCCTCTTGTTCGGCATCTACTTTTCAGAAGTGCAGGCAAACATAGGAGGATTGTGGCTGACAAAGTTTGCAGATGACTGCAAACTGGGCGCCATAGTTGAAAATCCATCAGACACAAATATCCTTCAGAGAGGTCTCATAGAAACGGATAACTGGTGCCAGAGCCATGGCCTTAAGCTAAACGCCAAAAAATGTATAGTCATACCCTTTGGTAAAACAAGGTAACCCCAAGTTACCACATAGGTGGCAATCCATTAAGCACAGAAGAGGTTATCAGGGACCTGGGGACCCAAGTTGACAGTAACCTTTCTTTTGACACTCACATTGCCAAAGTGGTTAGGAGGACCTTCTACATTGCCCACCTGATTATGAAGGGATTCACATCTAGATCAAGGGAGGTCATTGTTCCCCTGTACTCTTCACTTATCAGACCAATGATTGAGTACAATGCCCCATTCAGAATGTATCTTACCCGACACCTGCAGCAATTGGAAAGACCCCAAAAGTTCCTCACCAAAAGGATAAAGGGGCTCAAAAATATGCCATATGCTGCCCGACTGAAGAAACTCCAGCTCTATTCAGTCGCATACCGTCTGCTCAGAGGTGACCTGTGCCTGACATACAAGGCCATGTCCAACCCAGAATTAATGGACATGCTCCACCTCAACAATCCAAATCCACCAGAGCCACAAGAGCAAGAGACTTAAACCTCAACACGGATATAAATAGGACGTGCTGGAGGGACAGATTCATCACCCAGAGACTCCCTATGCTGTGGAACAGAATCCCGGTCCATGTGAGACAGAGCACCTCGCTGGCTCTGTTCAAGAGGAATCTTGACCAGTGGATGGGAGATCGTAGGTTTACCCCGGGGATCATCTCTGTATCACTGCTGGACAGAGGCACGGCAAACTAATGGTTATAGTATTCTTCAACCTAAGGGGTGGTGAAAGCCACACAACTCTGGCTAGGCTTATAAATGCCCTAGGGCAGATAGCCTAGTATGAACCTATGAACCTATGAACAATACATGTGTGCCCTTATGCACTTCAGAGGCCAGTGTATGTAACAGTAGTATATGGCCCTGTACTATTGAGTCTGGGGGGTGCACCATAAATGACTTAGGCTGTTACAAAATGTTGGGGGCATCAGGGGTGAGCTGCCTAAAGGTATTTGGATGTACAGTACCATATACTTCACCTATATTTACGTTACTTACATAAATTGGGTTAATGCAGGCCTACTACCTCCTGCCATACAGACTGTTCTGTTTGTCAGTGTGCTTGTGATGGTGTCAGTTATGCCTTGTTATGTAACAGTTACATCCCATTTGGTCAACTGAAGTCTTTTCCGCCTAGTGATTTTGTACAGAGTGTAGATATAGGCTGCTGAACTATACACCTGCATTACTTACTGTTGATTGTTTGGTATCCTGTGGCCCAGTCTGTCTTTACTATTGTACAATTTGAAGGGCTTGGCCTGGACAGCAACAGTTGTGAACCTTTCCAGACTACTGTATTAGTATAACTGTTTTACAGTTGCATTACTCTGTTTATATGGATGTCATTGTCTGAACAGCTATATGACATGACATATAGAACTGTAATAATATACAACTAAAGATTTCCATTTATGCAAACCTGTGTGTGTTGTTTTTCCTATGACCTCTCTGTGGGTATATGTTGCATGCAACAATTGTCATTTGTATGGGTGGCCCATACAGTGTCCATTTGTTAAGGTGTTAACTGTAGGCATAGCGGCTGTTCCATATTGTGTGCACCTTCTACACATGTATCTTACTGTACGTATCTCTGCATGTGTATGTGTAGTCACATGTATCTTTCTCTCTCTCTCTCTCTCTATATATATATATATATATATATATATATATATATATATATATCTGTCTGCCTATATGTGTTTGTGTATATGTATCCTGGAGATGTTGATAGCTTCCACATTTTACATTTCCTATGGGAGCCAGACTGTAATGCATGATATGTTACTAATACCAGCCTGACATCATACAGGTGGGATGTAGTACTGTTAACATCTTGTGCCCATGTCGTGTAAGGTCTTGGTTATGGGATCAGCAACACTTGGTAGTGTATTGCAGGGTGGACATGTTTGGCTGTGAGGGGAATGCCTATTCATACAAGACATATATTGTTTGGGGCCTGTCAACTCCATTAACGGTGCATGTGGACATATATGTTTTAGTTAATCTACCATTGCTATCTACAGATGTATGGCCATATATACCTATATAGATATATATATCTGCTTACATATATATAACTATGTCCGTATATACCTACATAGATATATATCTGCGTACATATATGTAACTTGCTGTGTATATATAGGCAACTGCATGTATATATGTTCATATATATTTTTATATATGTATATATTTATATATATATATATACATATATATATATATATATATATATATATATATATATATATAGATATGTTGTATCTGTTTAGATAATAATATATTTACACACACACACACACACACACGATACATCTAAATGTTGGAATACATTTTGTGTACTGTTGCATGACTGGGCTGGATGACATGTTTCTGAAAACATCAGATTTATGCATGTCTGGTATAGCTTAGTAGCAAATCAATTTGACAATTGTGTGCAGGTTCCTGGGTTTGAGCCTTGCAGAGGCTGTTTATTTTGATGCTGAGAAGAACACGGCCTGTTGGATACAGAGTGTTTAAGGCACTTTAAAGCAGTTGTAAATGGGTTTGCATGGGTTTGCTTGGAGGTAAGCACTGCTAACTTCCGGTTACATTTTCTTATGCTCAGTTAGCTGCTAAATTGCTTAACCTGTGTAGGCATTGTTTACCCCTATGCAAACAGGCTTAAACCTGCTTACTGCTACTTAAAAGTGCTTACTGCCACTTACCCCCACGCTAATTTTTTTAAAAGAAAAGAAAAAGGGGTTGCTAGGAAAGTGGTTAAAAATTGGGCACAAAGAGGGAAAGACAGTAGGAAAAATAACCAGGGATGTGCAGGAAGGGTGTAGGGAAGGTCCATAGCTGCCCATTTCTTTTACAGCAACAGCTGTGCGTATACACTGCACTTGGGGGTAGATTTGGACACTCAAACCCCTGGGAGAGGTGTGAGAACAACAATAATAAGTTGTGATGCCAATTAGACCTGACTACATGTGTCCAGTGGACACATGCAAAATGGACAGCTATAGCTATGTATGGAGCAGATTTTTTTTTTGTTGGAACAGATTGCCCTTTTTTTTTAGCTGAGAGTGGGATGTTGGGGAGGGGTAGTAGGTATATTTGGGGAGGTAGGTTGGGTAGGTTAACAGACAAGACAAACAATACGCATACAGCGGCAGTATATGACACATGTGTAGGGTAAACACCTTGATGGGGAGGGGTGTTGGGATATTAGAAGCCCAAAAGCTCCCTAGTGGTAACAGTGGGACTGAAGTCCCCACCCATGGGCAGTCAGCACTTCACCTTAAAAGCCCCAAAATGTGGCTGTGCTAGGGGCTGAGTCACAGAACCAGGCTGACTCTCTAATCACGACATGCGGCACTCCAGCTGGCGTAGAACATCAGCAAACTGCTCGTTGATCGCTCTATGCACCATGACCCCGATCTGGCGATGGGTGACAGGTGCCTGTCCATGCCCACTCCCGGGGGGGTGAGCCCCATCCCCTGAGGTGATTCCACCTGAAGGTGGTGCCGGACCAATGGACAGTGAGGTCCTGGGTTGGGACCCAGACATGCTGGTGGCGGTGCCACGACCAGCTGAGGTGGGAGAGGTGAGTCCACTGGGACCGGCCTTCCCAAGCATGCTATAGTGTTTTAGATTACATCATCATTTGTGGGTTAGTAATTGTCAACACATTCCAGGGTTAGGTATAACAGCATGCATATATATTCCCATTAACCCAGACACCAGATATGAAACAGTTGCATGGCAAACAGAACACATGTATATATGGGACCACAGTGGTAATAAGAACAGCATGCAGGTACATTGATGGTACCATGCCATCAATGTTGGAATTATTCAATATAGCACATACATGGGAACCATGAAAATATTTATCAAACAAATGGATATTATCAGAGTCATTACATACCAGTTGGGGTGGGTATGTTGATTATTGTTGGAGATATGGTGGGGGGAGAGATGTCAATTAACAACTAGTATATTCCTGTAGTCCACATTATTTTCCTAGTCAGTGCTGTTATCTGTACCATACAAGTTTTACTACATTACCCTATAGCCTTAGTTTGGTCAGTGATATGGCTGTCGTCATCATTATTCATGAACCAGATTTACCTGCAGTATACACCTCTTACCTGGTATACCTGTGGATGGAATGTTTGTTAACACTAACTGACTGTTTCTACACATATTCCTGGATTCTGGGTTGTTATTTTGCACATAGCTATCCAACTCTTTCTGCACAGACTCTGGCCATGTGTTGACCACATGCTGGTGTGCCGGGACATATCTAGAATATTGCCCTCTTCCACCTTTAGTGACCTGACACACACATATACATGCTTTCCTACAGGGTTATATTATGTAGCACAGTGTGGGTGACAGTGACCAGTGATACTTTATTAGTCAGAGAAACTGCAACACTCTCAATTCCCTACAATAACAGAGTGAACAGTACCAGTACAGGTTATAATGGTCTGTATTTCTCAGCACAGTGTTCGTATCCAACTTACCTATGGGAGCAATGTTTGTTAGCACTACCTGACTGTTGCCACACAAAGTTCTGGAATACACATTGGCATTATGCACATACATCTCATTCTGTTACTGTACACACTCTGGTCACAGCTTGACAACATGGGAGTATAGATAGGACATACATGAAATATTACTCTCCTAACAGTTTCAGGGGTTGCTACAGTGACAGGTGTGTTCTCATGATGTTTGACAATCACTTGTATTCCCTGTTTGCTGGCTACACATCTGGGATCATTCCACATTACAAGGGGGAAAGGGGGACAGGTAGCAGATATGGGCACATATACTGGACATTCTGGCCTCATCGGTACATTTGTGGGGTATGAATCTCTATGCAGTCTAATTCCACTCCCAGGATTCAGACCATGGCTGTGTCTGCTACAACTTAAACACTGTCCATCACATTTGTGTCTGCTATATAGGTATTGCTGCATATCTCCAATCTGCTTTCTGTCTTATTAACCCCCGTGCTTATGCATTTTGACCTTGTATTACAACACTCATATACAGATTTCCTAGGCCATTATATGTTGTAGGACAGTGTGGGCGACAGTGATGTGTAATACCTCATTATTCAGAGCAAATGCATATCATTCTTGTATTTCTGGCCACAGTGTTGGTATCTGACAGACCTGTGGGAGGAATGTTTATTAGCACTACCTGAATGTTCCCACACACAGTACCAGATCCCACATTACTATTATGCACATACATCTCACTCTTTTACTGTACACACTCTAACCACAGCTTGACAAGTTGAGGTGTAAATGGGACATACATGGCTTGTTAGTCACATAAGGTATTGGGGAGCTGCTTGTGTGTCGGCCTTGTTCTCATAGCTGTGTGTCAATCAGTTGTATCTCCTGTTAGCTGCCTATACATCTGGGATCATCCCACTGATTTCTCAGGGGGACAGTTTGATAGGCAATAGATATGGGCCACATTAATTGACATTCTGGACACATCTGTACAGTTGTGAGGTATGATTCTGTATGCAGACTACTACCACGGGCAGGATTTGAACCATGACTGTGTGTGCTAAAAGAACAACAGTGCATATCTCAGTTGCATGTGCTATTCATTTTTCGTTGCTTGCATTTTCCCTGTTTACTGTCTATGTGTCTCTCAGTTGTACTAACTGGCCTCTGAGGATTACACCTGTCATATACAGGCATTCCTACACATTCAGTTTATAGTGTAAGGTGTGGGTAACAGTGCTTAATACAACAGTACTATTACATGATTGCAAATCAACATTACCATATGATACCAGATTATATACATGCAGTCCAGCAGTTAGACCTGTTTTGCCAGGATATTACACTTTTATTACCATACAAACAATTTCAAACTCTTTCTGCCATATTCTTTAGTGTATGCAGTACTTGCCTTGAACAATACAGGCTTTATACAGGCAATTAATTTACTACTACTTTTAGTTTTATTTCCTATGACAGTAAATGCATGAGTATTACTGACCTGCCTCACGTCGCAACCTTGCCAGGCGACAGACGTGGGCTTCCTGGTTTGCAGCCCGCTCTATTGCAGCTGTGGGAACATAACAGAAATATTTAGTCATACCTATCCATGACATACCTGAGCTGGAAATTATTACACATATTCTGAGGTGATACTTACATACAGCTGGAACATCCCTTGCTGCTCTAGCCTCTTAGAGCCATTCCTCCAAGAGATCCCCTTTATGTGGTTTCAGGTCAGTATAATGGTGTCTGACCTGCTCACCAGTATGGGGTATGCCAGTGGCACTGGTGAGATCATGGGCTAGACGGTCCCAGGCCTCTGACTTGTATTGTGAGCCCTGGTACTGGCACCTCAGCAGTCTCTGAACATGGCCTTTACAAGGAGTCCTGCCATGACCTTGGATTCCTGGGTGCACCAGCGCTGCACCCAAAAGCGCACACCTTCTCCACTTACTGCCATAGAACCTGGAAGGGGAAGCTACAACCAGTTATGAGCTGTATTCCCACCTCTTGGGTTTAAGTAGGGTCGATTTCCCACACTTTTCCATGATTGACCGGTTTTGAAATGGCTAAGCTATGGGCAAACCTGCATACCTAAGGTTGGCATTGTTTAAAGGGGTATACCACTGGGCACAATGAGTTAGCTGGTCTCCATATAGCTTACACCACATATGCTGGCCTGTGCAATGCTTAGCGTTGCTTACATTACACTTTGAATTATATTTCCTTTTTGGCATTGATTTCTTATTCATTACATCTTATATATCTGCCGGGTATCCATGATTAATGTGTACGTACACTCTATGGGGTCCTTGTGTTTTTTTGGGGACTTCAACACTCTATTACAATTACACCTCACTTCTGGGCTTACTGTTGTACTCCAGTTCACATATTTATGTTATGTAGTGTGTTATGGTACTTATGACTGTATACTGATTCCTTTCACAGGTTCCATTTGGTTATACTATGGTGAGGACTTGTTTGCTACTACCTCATTTATTTGGACTTCTGTGATGGCTCGGTGGATAACTACTGGGACTATGGTGTATGGGGTCTTGGGTTCGAGACTTGCATGGCTGCTTATTTTTTTAATGGGCAGAACAAGGACCATTGGATACAGAGTGATTTAGGCACTTTTGAGAAGTCGTAAGTGAGTTTGTGCGATGGTAAGCACTGCTAACCTGCCGTTACATCTGCTTACACCGTGTTAGCTTTAGAACTGCTTAACCAGTGTGGACATTGCTTGCTGCCACGCAAATGGGCTTAAGCCCACTTACTAGTGCTTAAATATGGTTACTAATGCTTATTTGTGCTTACACCTGCTTACTAGTGCCTTATTCATTATGACACTGACACCTCACGTGTATTTACTGCAGTACTCCAGTTCATAAAAATATATTATTTAGTGAGTTATGCAACATAAATATTACTCATAACATGCTTTGCCATGCAAAGTGCTGCAGTGGGACTCAAACTGGGACTGTCTGCTCATAAAGTGAATGCTCTGCTCACTGCACTATTGCTATGCTGCTTTATTTGCGTATATCTTCCTTGTTATCCTCTTCAGCCATTTCTGCTGCATTAGCCATAGCTAAGTGATGGGCACATCCGCGAACCTACAGTTAGCTTTAATCGGATTTTTTTAAAAAAATTAATGGGTTTCTTCATTTTATTTATATATGCTGTTGCTATTGTACACAAGGGGGACTGTTGGCGGGGATATGCGGTCACCTGTGAGCAGTCTCACTCATTGCATACCCCTTTCTGCTGTTCTATATTGCAGGGGCATGTTTATTCTGAGGGCTCTGCTCTTAGACACACTCCCTGCACTCTTACATGCTCCATGTAAGCCTAGGAGCTCGGGCAGGACTAAGTTAGTCCTTCACGGAAGATTAGTAAATCCGGGGGTTTGTTATGATGTACCATTTTGACAATATTTATAACTTCTGGAAATCAAGTCATGACCTCATTTTTCCAGTTCCTTGTAGTCATTTCTTGACTATTGCTAATAATCTCCAGAAAAGATAGAATTGAGACTTAGGTACATATCCAGAAATTGGAACATTAATGGCACTAAAAGATTAGTTAATATAAATTTATCTTGCAGCAAACCTTTAACTTTTCCCCCCAAAAAATGCTGAACTTTGCAGTCCTAAAGCACAACCTACCATCAGGGGTGGCTCATTATATTGAACTGCAGGACTGCAGCCCCCCCTCCAAGCTGTAAAAAGAAAAAAAAAACAAAACAAAAGGAAAAACAAAATTAAATGAATAGCGAGTCCCAGAACTCCATGCATGAGTGCTCGGCTTTCTCAGAACTCTACATACATGGTGCAGGAATCCGGACTGCTGCTTAACCAGTCCAGATTAGAAGAAGGCATCAGTCTTATATTAGAAGGCATCAGACTTACAAAAATGTCCAGAAGTCTATGTGGTTACATACCGCATAGACTGGAAGGGGATAAAACGGCAACATCTGTAGGCTGGAGCCTGCTCTCATGGAAAAGACAAATGGGACTTGAAAGCAGACTGCAACATCTGTGGGCAAATTCGGAGGGCTGGGGCTTTGAAGCAATCATGGGAAAGACAGACTTGAAAGTGGATTGCAACATCTGCAGGCTGGGCTGGAACGTTGTAGCAAGCTGCTGCAGGAATTTCAACTAGGACAGACTCCAAACCCAGGTAGAGGTGTGTGTGTGTGTGTGTGTGTGTGTGTGTGTGTGTGTGTGTGTGTGTGTGTGTGTGTAAAAAACTTCAGTTAAATATACCTGCAGGCTAGAGAGAAACTCAGGAAAGGCTCAAACCCAAAGATACATCTGGTGGCTAGAGAATAACTCAGGCTTAAACCCTTTACCTTGGGTGCAGGTAGCAAGAGCCTAAATTCCCTACCCACTACTACTTGTGAAAACTATTCAGATTTTTGCCTCATATTTTTGTTCTGTTCTGTTCCTCATAAAATCTGTGGTTTTCTGGATTTTTAATTCACTAGATAATAACAGGTATTTGAATTTCAGACTTCACAATCTTCAGAAAGTACATGGTAACAAAAAACCTTTTATTCTAGCAAATTTCTAAGTTTATAAGATCAATATTTGAAATTTGCCCCTATTTTTGGGTCTGGTATTCCCCCATTATTGGCTTTGTCCAGGTTTTTTGTGTAAGAGGTTGAGAACTATGGTGAGAACTGAACTCACTGAATATGTTTGGGGCTGTATTCCCCCATTATTGACTTTGCCCAGGTGTTTTATGCTAAGAAATTGAGAGCTATCATGAGAACTGAATTCACTAAATGATAGCCATTTCAGTTTCAGTCTTCCTGCATGTCATGAAACAGCTGATTTGGTATAGTGGTATGTTGCTCTGACTGTAGTGCACAGGGTCCTGGGTTCAAGACTTGGCAGTGAAATGCATTGGGGATAATGCATCATTTGATTCTAACAACTTTCCAAGATTATACAAGCAATGTTTAAATAAAATATTTAATACAATCAGAAAGATGTATCAAAGAGCACATATATGTTTCATCTGCAAGGGGCCTATGATTTGAAAACAGCCCAAAGTTAATCTTTATCTGCCACTGGTCAGATGTATTTTCTTTGATTCTGGGTTTCAATGCTGTTTCAATGAATGTAAGTTTCAAGGGCAGAGAAGTTCTAATGCTAAGTCTGTTTTCGTTGTGAGACTGCATTGTTTTGTTTAGCAGATGTCTATTAGTGTTTGTGTTGTAAAATGTAAAATAAAACTTTAAATGGAATCCAAATCATCGCAGAAGTAAATGTCGTATGCACATTACTGTGTTTATGGTAAATGGGGTGAAATAGCCAAGTAATGGGACATTGGAATGGCTGCAGGGGGGAGACCCCATTTGACCATGATTTTGTGAGGGGGAAGGGTGGCAAACTCAAAGACATCCCCGCTTGAACTATACCTCTCAACTGTCCAGATGCTTTTGCTTCTTATTTTTGGTTTGTTCCTCATAAAATTTGTGGTTTTCTGGCAATTTATTTAGGAATGAAGTCACTAAATAATGCTAGACATTGAGTTTCAGACTTCATACCCTTTAGAAAAATGCATTCTAAAGCAAGACCTGTTATCCTATCAACTGTCTAAGTTTATAGAAGAGCAATTTTTAGTACTGTTTGTATGTTCCCCCAATATATTTGTCCTTGTCCAGATTTCCTGTGTTAAGAGGTTGAGAGGCACACACAAATAAATAACTTTACAGAATTAGGCATATCCAAGCATCTCAACTGTCCCTGATTTTGGCTCATAATGTTGCTCTCCCCCTAATAATCCCTCTGCAAAATGGCAATTTTAGAATAAAATGTGGAGGGTTTACAATTAATAAATAGTTGCAATGATCAGAGTTATAGATTACTTTTATTTCGGAAATCCATGTAGATTCGCTTATTTTGTCAGCTGCTCAACTTAACAGTACTAATATTAAAAAAGTGTCACTTCTTTGACAGGTCCCCAGCTGTATTGCATGGCTACTTTATATTTTTGCAGTACATTTTGGTCCATTTTTCATAAAATTGTGGTTTTCTGGCAAATTAGTGGCAGATCATTAAATATTGAAGTTAGAAAATAATGACAGATATTTGAGTTTCAGATTTCATACCCTTCAGAAAATATATACAAATGCAAGCCTTACTGTTCTATTATCTTTCTAAGTTTGTAAGAGTGATATTTAAAAATTGCTCTTATTTTTGGTCCTTTGTCCCACTTCTATTTATGGCTTCATCCAGATTTCTTGCTCTGAGGTTGAGAGGTATGAGAAATGTATCAGTGCCATCACCATCAGCCAGAGACATTTCAAATTCTGACATACTTGTTGCACTCCACACCCCCATGTAGTGACTCTGGATGTGTCTAAGCAAGGCAAGGAGCAGTTATGCAGTGTAAGTGTGCAGAGTATCCCCCCATCCAAGGTAGACACAAGTACTACAGTGGCTTTTTATCTGTCCTTGATGTTGTAGAATGTTCTGGTTTTCTGTCATATTTTTATACTGTTGATTTATGCCTCTTATTATTCAGAAAATGCATGTTGTTGCAGTGCCTGTTGCTCTGTGTTTAAGTAGCAATGCTTTAATAACCATCAGGTAAGCTTGTCTGAGATTGTAAGATGCAAGTAAGCTTTAATAAGCATGCTGTTAATGAATTACCAACATTGAAAGCCTTTTTGTTGTTGCCATGGAGAGAATATTTACATAACAGATAATGTATAAGCTTTGGGTATTGAAAGGCATATGACAGTTTTTGTAATAAAGGACACAATTACAGTATTTTCAGAAGCTCATTACATTTGTTGGAGACTTGAAGTCATCTTTGCAGGCTTTACCCATAAACTAAACAGAATGCCAATCTATCATGTGTGGTCCGTAACATCTGCAGTAATCCTTTAAGCAATTTATATTGAGCGAATTTCTTGTTTGCTGTTCATCTTTTTACTTTGATCATGTTTTCCCCATGAATCAAGTAGATAGTTGTTGTCAGGCAGCAGGTCTTTTTTGAATAAGAAACATTTTTACAAGTGGGGGTACCACAGAGATTGCTACTTTCAGCATGTTACTTGGTACTTTTATAAAGCTGAATATAAATTATAATTAGAACTGCAGTGCAAGGAGAAGTGGTTTGAGTTGAGTGCTGCTTGTTTTTCTTATACTTGATTTTGACGGGCATTCCAGTAATGTATTTAAAAAAGTAATTTATTTTTTCTTGCTTTACAACCTTTTTGTTTCCATCTAGATATTAAGTAAGCTGTCATATAGCCAATGCACTGACATATTCTTTTTCTTCTACACTTCATTTTGTCTTGATTGGACTCCCATAATGATGGTTTGGCATCCAGGAAAGCTTATTTAATTAAAGTCCCAGTTTTTGTGGTTTTGAGCATAGACCTGCCCCTTTCTAGTTGGCCACACCCCTCCCCATTGGCCCCACCCATTTAGCTATCTCCTGCAGCCCCTCTTTGATTTGAAGTCACCAGCCTCCAATGACTACCATAATGCTTGGATTAATGATTTATACCTTTACTAACCTTTTGTATAGAATTTCAATTTTATGTGGATTATCTATGTAGACATTTCTAAAACAATAATCTCCAAAACAAAGATTATGTAGACAGATTATTCCCTTGGAAAGCATTTTAAAGAAATGCTATGGATGCCTAAATGCTGGTAGAAGTGGGGAAAAAAAAGAGATCAGCAGGAGAAAGAAATTTGAAACAACAGAAAAAATATCCACAAAACTTAAAAACAGTGACTTCACAGTCCACCATATGGCAGAGATGGATACTGAAGGTAAATCACCCAATGGAGAAGTATTGAAAAAAATTAGAAAAAATGGACTTCACATTAGAAAAAAAAACATTATAGTTGAAACTCAAGTAAGGGCAACAGAGGTCAAAAATGTGATGAGCAATCATGCTGATGCAATTCAGGACACTTTGCAAAAAACAGAGATGAACCAGCAGAATCTCAGCTTGATCAGCTAGAAGACATGTTTTTGATCAATGGGACAGATGATATAAAAAATATAGACTTTTTGCTATAAATGAAGGGAAGAATGGAAGGATTGTGATCAGGTTGTAACATCTCTTTTGGGAGAATGGACTTAAATCCCTAAACTGCATGTTCACATTCAGAGATCACACAAAACAGTGTGGAACCCTGGAAATCTTTGGTATCTAAGGCAAATAATTATAAGGTGTGAGAGTTATAAAATGAAGGGGAAAAAACTTTCCTTGATTTGTAAGTCAGGAATCAAATGTGCAACACAGTATCAGCAATAGGTCCATAGGTTCATGGGTAGGTACTAGGCTATTGGCTCTAGGGCCTATATAAGCCTAGCCAAAAAGGTACCCTGGCTTTCGCCACCGAAGAAAATTATTTTTCTGTGCCCCTGTCAAGCAGAGCCACAGAAGTGATCCCCAGGGTGAATTTCCTATCTCCCATCCAATCATCAAGATTTTTCTTGAAAAGTGCTAATGAGGAGCTTTGTTTGATATAGATAGGTAGTTTGTTCCAGAGTATGGGAAGTCTCTGGGACAGGAATCTAACCCACCAGCATGTTCTGTTTATTGTGGTGACAAAATTTAGGTCCCTAGAGCATAGCTCGGAGGGATTGGGATTTTTTTTTAAGTGGAGCATGTCTAACAGCTTTGGGTTTGACATAGCTTTGTATGTTAGGCAGATATCGCCTCTGAGTAAGCAATATGCGATGGAGTAAAGCTGGAGTAGGGCATCTGTTTGAGGCCAGTAATCCTCTTTGTGAGGTATTTCTGCAGCCTTTCCAGTTGTTGTAGATGTATTGTGAGGGACATACCAAAAGGGGCGCTGTATTCTATAATGGGTCTAATAAGTGATGAGTAGAGGGGAACAATTACCTCTTTTTTCCTGAATGAGAAAGCTTTTTTGATGAGGTGTGCCATGCAGAAGGATTTCCTGACTACTGTGGTGATGTGATTATCAAAGGAGAGACTACTGTCCACCTGTGTCACATGGTCTCTTATCACATTTTCAGTGTTAAGCAGACTACCGCCTATGTGGTAGTTCATGGATATAGAGTTTTTACCAAAAGGGGTGACAATGCACTTTTTGGCATTGAGCTTGAGGCCATGGCTTTGACACCAAGCATCTGTGTCAGTGAGGCCCTTTTGTAGGATGTCCACATCATTAGGAGTTTTGATTATGGCTCCTAGTTTGCAGTCATCTGTGAACTTCATTAGCCAAAGACATTCTGTGTTAGCCTGTACTTCAGAGAAGTAGATACCAAACAGAAGAGGACCCAGGACTGAACCCTGTGGTACTTCACTTGTCACTGGTCTGAAGTCAGATTTGCAGTCTGCTACTTTCACAGTGTGGATCCTGTCAGTGAGCCAGTTGGCAACCCATCTTGTGACATAGGGATTTATACCTAGTTTAGTGAGTTTATCTATAATTCCAGAGAGGGGGATGGTGTTGAAAGTCTTGGTGAGATCTAGATAGGCTGTATGAACCACCTTACCCTCATCTACGGCTTTGGAGACTGCTTCAAAGAAGTCTATCAGGTTTAGGAGACATGATCTGCCATTTACAAACCTGAAATGGGTAGGGTCCAGAGTTTGGAGATTACTAATGTCATTGTTTATAAGTTCCATGATGATACGTTCCATAGCCTTGCAGACCAGGCTCATCAGGCTTATGGGGTGGTAGTTCCCAGGGTCCTTGGTGGCTCCCCCTTTGTGGAGTGGGATAACTGTCACTGTGCACCATTCAGTGGGCACAAAGCCTGAGCTGAAGCTATGATTGAACATGGTACTTAGGTGGGGTGCCAGTTCGTTCTGTATTTCATGTAGAACACAGCCTGGGATGTTGCCAGGTCCCATGGATGCTATGTTCTTGGCTTTGAAGAGTGTGGCTTTTACCTGTGCAGCCATGATTACAGAAACTTTGCATTCTTCCGGTATAGAGAGGGGCCTTTTAGGGGGTGGGAGGGGGGTAAAGTTAGCTCTGAACCTATCTGCCAGGATGTTGGCAATGTCAGTTGGTTCTGTATATTTAGTGCCATTGTGCTGTAACTCAGAGAAGTTCTGAGTGTTGCCATCTACATGTTGTGGAAGTAGAATCCTCAGCCTTCAGCATCCAAAGGAAGTAGCCTACCTATTGTGCTACTAACACTCCTTTCAAACTCTATAGTACAAGCAGTGACAACCACTTGCTAAATAAAACAGTTGCACATTGAAAATAAACTTACCATGAGCAGCAGTTAACTTCTTTTCCGTTGATGCTCACAGTTCCTTGAAAATATACTGAAACTCACAATTCCTTGAAAATGCACTGAAACTCAGTTCCTTAAAAATGCACCAAAACTCATATTTTTGAGTAGTCTGGTGCAAAGTAAAGGTGTAAATGATTCAGGCTCTTGTCGCCTGTAACCAAGGTACAGGGATTGAGCCTGATCAAATTGACTTACCTACCATCCCTTACTAGTGCATTACACATACACAGACACACACACACACACACACATACACACACACACACACACACACACACACACACACACACACACACACACACACACACACACACACACACACACACACACCACACACACTCACTTTCCTTATACCACATTAGTTTCTTCCATCCATGCTGAGTTCTATTTGAAGAAAAAGCAAGAAGGAGGCATAAAGTCCATGTCCAGACAGCAGGAACATTTTGTGCTTACATTCCATGCATCAACGTGGAAAAGAAGAAGCAGGCAACAGGAGGTGTGTGCATCAATGCACAGATGGAAAGGGTCTTCTAAAAGAATGACTGCCCTTAAAGAAGGCATGTATTTTTTTATTAAAAAGTAAATGTTGTGGTACCCCCCCCCCCCAACCAGTAGGCCCCTTCCCTGCCAGGAAGCCCTAGCCAACTGCCTAGGTCATCTTGTGCTGGATCTTGTTATATTGGCTAGAAAGAATGGACACACAGGCCACAGAGAATAGGGATTGCCAAGGACACACCAGTGAAGCTCATATTGGTGCAGAACACACATAATAAGAAAGAGTAGACTGATAGCATTGCAGGCTTTTTCTATTATTTAAAAGAGGCTGGTACTTAATGAACACTCAGAAATTGCCCAGCAGCGAGTACAAAACTGCCCTCTTAATACTGAAGAATAAAAAGCAGTGGCAAGTGTCCTACAATACTTTCTTTAAAAGTTTAAATCTAAGACGGCAATAAAGACATGACATACCAAAGTCATTACAGATGTTCTGGTACAAAGCATTTATTTAAGTTTACATTTATTACAGCAATGCCAGTAAAGTGTTAAGCAGAACAAACCTCAAGGCTTTGCACATTTAGTGGCAGATTATAAAAATTAAGAAATAACTAAAGTCCTACTGCTATAAAAATTATTAATTTCATAAAGGTATAAGCCATTTGAGCTGGGGGGGGAGGATGGTATTTTGACCTCATTAATGCTTGTCAGAGCAAAAGCCCATTTGAGCTACCCGAGAATCTTTCAGTTGGACTTATTTTGGACATACATATCCACACCTTGAAAATAGTTACAGTTACAGAAATTATGGATAATTAAATATTTTATTTTTTTCCTTTTTAACAGCACTTTTAGCTTTTTTGAACAGTTGTCATATACAAGCAAGTCTCTGAGTGTGTCAGTATGACCTTTTTCCACAGAAAAGTGCCAAATGTATAAAAAAAGGTAATTCAAGCTAAATAGCAAAGGTGAAGCAAGAAAAGCTGTGATCCTTTATTAGTAAACCTACATTAAAAGTGGGTAATTAGTACAATTAAGGTAATGACATAGACTATTAATATCTAATACAGTAAAATGAGATAGAATTCTTAGTGTAGTGAAGAAAAAAGAAGTAGATGGGTGGTCCTTGTATAAAAGCATCTAACATATTCAGAACACCAGAAATCAAACAGAAGATGTTTCTGGAATATAGCTGATTCGTGTTACCAAGTGCCAAGAAGGAGGGGTACTGCCATTGTGCAAAGACAAGGCCTACACACTGAAATACACAATAGTTTTGAGGACCCCAGAGGAAGATATGCAGGTAGCAAGTTTTATGTAGCCAATGATCTTTTTACCCTTATAGCAATATACATTGCAGCAAAGGCACCATTCAGGGATGTAAGAAGCATAATGACAACACTTTTTCGGTTTGCAGAGGACGTTATTTGTATCATAGGGGAACAGAATTAGGTACATGCTAAGCAAGATCTGGAAAGAGAATGTAGTATGTGCAGGCTCACTAGAGCAGAAAAGCACACAAGAAATGTACTAGTAAAACTGAGTCTGGTACATTTGAATAGTCAAAGCACACCAAAAATGATAACCAGGGTTTATATACTATTCAAAACAATATAAGATCTGGTTGCATATTGATGAGTCATTCTTCTCCAAAGAATATCAACCGTCTATGAATTTTGTCAGATCATGCATTTTTAAAAAATAAAGCTCCAATTATGACAGGAACCAGTCAAGCCTAAACATTGGAGATTGCCAATATTCAAATTAGAGAAACAAGTCTATAAGAAGCAGATACGAGAGTAAATCCAAAGAGAACTTAAATATCTTATACTATTGAGCATACTGGATTGGGGTAATGCTAAGTACAAAATAGCTAAAAAACTAGAACAATTAAAAAGATCCCAGAGTCAAAAGGACAGGGCACACCATCAGCAGTTACAGGAGGATAAACTTTCTACTGAAGGTGTTAGAGATTGCAATCTCAAGTGAAAATATGTCCTAGTAAAATAAATTTTCAGAGGAGCAAATAAAGAAAGCACTACAGGGTAAATCTCATGGAAATCCCAAGGTCTCAGTGGAAGTCTGGAAGTAACGTGGTGAATTTATAATTTGTATATGGAAATAATTATTTAATTTGACAATCCAAACCAGGAACACCCCATTCTCATTGAGAAAAAGCAATCATATCCTCAAATTATAAAAAAGGTAAAGCAACCATAATGATATTGTCCTACCTCAATAATAAATAATGATTATAAGTTATTTATATCAATAATTGATAAAAAGCTAAATATGATATTTTCTAGACTAATCTCTTTAAATCAAATTAGATTAATGGGAGGCAGGTGTACAGCAGATAATTTGATTAAGATGCTTCTGATAATTAAGCAGGCTAATAAATAATGTTAACCAGTAGCCCGGCTATGCCTTGATGCAAAAAAGGTCTTGATGGGGTGGACTGGGGGTAGCTTTTTAAAACACTAGAACATATGAATTCCCCAAGAAATTCATCAGAGCATCTTAAAAGTTCATATTATGGAGTTTTAGGCAGGTTAAATATAAGGGTTCATTATGACATTCCTTTTTGTATGGCAAGAGAACTATACAGGGTTGTCCTCTTTCCTGATTTTTATTATTAGCATGGTATTTAGAACTACTAGTGGAAAATGTGACACAATCTTCAATTAAGAGTTATACCTGGAGAGCTTTGATCTTAAAAAGAAGTCTATTTGCAGATGATGTTTGATTAACAATAGCAGTCTTGTGGCAAGACCTTCCAAAGCCATGCAGATTCAATAAGAATATGGGCAACTTTCAGGTTATAACAAATAAACCTCAAGCTTTACATATTAATACAGCAGAGTGACAGAATCTGACAGACATTTCCCCAAAGATGTTGGGTTGTAAAGAAATAAAATATCTGCAAATATGCTTTATGAGATCTTAGGACTATTCCAGGTGTAGGGACTACTTAATGCATTAGCTAAAATGTGAAGTAATATCCAATGTTGGAAACATTTAAATTTACAAATGGATCACTTGTCTCTGATTCTACACTAGCACGTACTCCCAAATCTCTTGTATTTACACCAGAATTTCTTGCAAACAATGCCAGAGGCTGAAGTCAGAAAAGTAGGAAGTTGGATGTAGAATTTTGACTGGAAAGAAGCACAACCTAGTGTAGCTTGGGTAAATTCAGCTCTGCTGAATGAAATTAGAGGACTAGCAATTCCAGATATCAAATGACATAACAGGGATCTTGTAGTAGAATATTGTCTAACATATCAACAAGTAAGAGTTATAACAAGGAAGAAGGATATGTTGAGGGAAAGAAAAACATATGCTGCTGGGGATTAACTTTTCTCATTAATATGGGGGTATAAGAAATGTTAGTTTGAACTACATTTTTCCAAACACTGTCCATAGGGTTAATGAAGATTTATAATAATAGCAATCTGTTCCTCTGGAACAGTGGCACACTCCTGATAGGGGCAATAGTTCAAGATAGAGATCAACAATCAATATCCAGGACTTGGTCCAGATCACATGGCAGGATGAGAAACTGGCGTGAGATGCTAACCTTAAAAGGAGTTCAGACATGGGAAGGGACCAAAGATGAATATTCCCCACCAGAAAATTGCTGACTACAATATGAAGGTGTAAAGTGTGGACTAGGTACAACTGGCTAGTGGAAGATAAAGAGAGATGAATGTCTGGACTTAATGAAGGCTGTTATTTCCTTAAGGGAAGTGTGGTTAAGTAGGAAATATTTCATTAGTGTAGTTGCCCACTGTTTTCTATCACTAGGCATATATTTATTAGATAAAAGTAGAAAGGGCTGGTAGACCTTACAGGGAGTAGAGATGCTGGCTAAGTACTAGAATAAAGTACTGGAAATGCCAAAAGCATTTCCTAAATCTAGAAGGTTCAAAATCTTTGGGTGGAAATGCCAACAAAGCCTTTTCTATACATCAAGCAAACTAGCAAATATATTTCCCACTGTAAATGTAACAATTCTGGAGATGTCAGACTGAAGAGAGGAGTTCAACAATATATATTTTTGGTGTGAGATTTTAACAGGTTTAAAAGAGTATACTAAAATGTTTGTATTCAAATTTAAAGTTAGATATCCAACTCATGAAAACTTTATTCCTCTTAGGTCTGCCCTTAAATTATACTTCAACCCATGTGGAGGAGAGCTTACTGTAGTCAATAATGTTACTTGCTAAGAAGGCCATAACAGGTTTCTGGAAAGCTCAGTCCTCTCTTATCATAGATAAGTAAAAAAAAAATCAAACACAATCAAACATATCAATGTACAGTACAGATAAGCAGGGGGCAAAGCCCCCCTGCACCCCCCATGTGGGGGGTTGTGCCCCTCACACACCCCCTACTTAAATATACTAACTTCGAGATCACACAGACACACAAGGGAAACTCACACCCACACATTTTACAGTCCCTCACACACACATCACAGTCACAGCACACACTGACACACACTAAAGCCTCTAACCAACACACTTACACACAGATACTTACCTGAACTTCCACCTATCCATCAACAAACCACAACATCAGAAGCACTACTTCAATATCTCCGAACATCGGGATTTTGAATTTCGCGCTTCTGGTCTTTTGGTATTTAAGGGTTTCAGCTATATAGTCTTGAGATTTTGGAAATCGATATTCCAACATTTCGAGATTATGTAGTGATCTTATATATATATATATATATATATATATATATATATATATTTATATATATATATATATATATATATATATATATATATATATAGATATATCTATCTATCTATATAAATATATATAGAGAGCGAGAGAGAGATGTATATATACCTGTATGTATGTCTGTATACATATATATGTGTGTGTGTGTGTGTGTGTGTGTGTATACACATATATATATATATATATATATATATATATATATATATATATATATATATATATATATATATATATACATAGAGAGAGAATTAAAAATGTAACTGTATCAAGAGCAAACATAGTTTTGTTTTGCTTTTCTACATTAAAAACTCAGTGACTTAAATAAAATAACATGCTATAGAATTATATCACGGGTCAATAAAGATGTTTATGGAAGAGAACATAATGTAAAAATGCTGTATTTTTGAGTAGATTAAACATTTTTTATCTATTGTTGTTAAAGTTCAGCTGCTCATTTAATGAGCATAATTCTAATAGTTATATTTGGTATGAAATGTATATGTATATAATTATTTTATATATTTTGAAATAATATGATCTCCCTAACTCACAATTTGGTTTGGTAAAATCAAAAATGGTTGGGTATTCATCAGATTTTCTCTTCTCATTTTATCAGACATGCCAAATATTCTGAAATTATTTTGTTCAGTGCAGTTTTCTTGCTCAGTGTTTTCCCCTCACTGTAATTTAAATTTGTTTCTGTACTGTCTGTATGCTTATTTTGCTGTTTGTTCATATATTTTAGAAGTCCAAATTGTTTGTTGTCATTCTTTTTTTCATAAAGTCTACCTTTGCATCAGCAATGCCCATTTTTCAGGGTAATTCTAGTGTGGATGCCAACATCTTCTGGAAGTCCATCTTTGTACAGATGGTCTCTTGTCCAGAAGTTTTGGAAAATTACATACTTCAAGTAGGCTGCTAAAATATATTCTGATTAATTTTTTGACTAATATAATTGATCCTGAGACAAAATACATGTTTTGCTTTATTCTATTACTGATGGGATAAAAATGTATTGTCAATTGCTGTCAAAAACAATCTAATAGCATGGAACACTTAAAACCTGCTGCACTCAAGACAGCATATTGGCCAATTCTCTTTCATTTAGGATTTTTCTAGGAGTACTTTTCCTATGCAGTGAATTCCATGCCTATCACTATTGTCTTCTAATATTACGCAGTGAAATCGAAACCTTAACATAGTCGTACTGCTTGTAATCTTTGAAAATACAATAATCGCTAAAATAAACATTCACACTAGGTGCTGTTTCTTCTATTTTCCTTATTTTGTAATGCCTAGAGTTGGGATATATAAGTTACAAAGGGGTAGCCCCCTTTCACCTCCTGCCATACTCATGGTCAACCTTTTTTTATTTACAGTAAAGTCTTGGTGTTAATTATTCTCAGGTGAAATTAATCTGAGCTCGGTGAATCAATAGGTGGTCTAAGATGGCTTCTAATTTTCCTGCTTTGTCATTTGACCATGATGGTTATGAATATTTTGCAGACTCTGCTGCAAGGATTAGGGTTACATTCTTAAATAAAAATTATTTAGTGACAAAAGAGCAGTTAAAAGCAGTCTGGTATGACATTTTGAGTATGGGTGGGAAAAGATATATTTAGGAACATTTGAAGATTATAAGCATTATTTTTTGTCATATGCAGACATTCCTTCTGTTCCTAAATATTACAGCATTAATCCTAGATTTCGTGACTTTTGCAACTAAAGACAATATTTTGATATAAAAATTTAGAATGGTCTAGATGAAATGATTTATTTATTAGATCATTGAGATATCAGCTTGTAATTTTAGCAATGTTTGAGTTTTTGGGTATGTACTGTCTACTTTGCACCACAAATGGGCAAGGGCTAAGAGAATACAGGTTTTTTTGGTTACCTTTCATCATTAAATGAGCTTACCACAATAGCTTTCTGGTCAAGCACAGGTAAGATAATTTCTTTTTCTGGTCAAAGGGCAAACCACAGAGAATACGTCTGGGCCCTTGTGTGAGGGAATAGGGAAGCTTTCTCTAAGGAAAAGAGAACTTGTATCCATCAAATTACAAAATATGGGTAGATATTTACATTCTATTAAAAATGGAATTTTTCGGAAGATAAAGAATGAAAATAGCTAGGTACGTCTGTTATGGAAAATACATTTAAGTATAAAGAATTAAGGTTTCCTAGAGTAAAAAGATTTAATTTTATCTACATATAGCTGACTGGGTTATCCCTACTGGGCACAGCCCATTTCAGAAAGGACTCAGAAGAAACAGAGGAAATTTGCAGTAATGTTTATTTATTGAAATTTGTTTACTGGAAAAGTCTGACTGGGTCAGATGGACACATTTTCAGTGAAAGCCAGAGAAGAAAGCACAGTTAAGTTACAAAATGTCATGGTAAGACTCAAAATCAACTGTTTATACTGTTGTAGACATGCAGGTAAGATACATAAGTAAAAAAAAACATATTGGTGAGATACATGATCAGTTACTTACATTGTTATAGACAGAGGAAAATATCAACATATAAATATCAGAGGCAGAAGAAGACAAAAAGAAAAACAAAGCTTACAATTTTAGTTTGAGGTATAGTATTTACACTCCTTGCAAAGTATACCTAATTATCTAAGGCAGTAACAGCAGTGTCTGGGAAAGTATTGCTCTTAGATTATTGATACAGAGCAAGGAGAGGATTAGAGGATAGAAGAGTTTGAACAAGGAAAGGTTAGTGAAGATAATGAATCTTCTTGGTGATAAAGAGTGAGAAATATCATCCAGGAGTTGGGCATGAATGGAGCCAATAGTGCAATAAATGGTCCTTTAGAAGGTTTTTAAAGGAAGGATAATTCAGTTTTTTCTGTAATACTCTTAGCTAAAAACATTTTCATACCCTATGTGACATATATCAAATGCATAAATAGGATATGTTTTGTGACTATTTGCATACTACTACAGATTTCTTAAAATTTACCATGGATATTCAGGGGGACACTGCACATTTTTTGGATATAATACTTACCCAAAATTATGTTGAGAAGATTTGATTCAACTATATATTAGAAACCTAGCCATTCCAACTCTCTGCTACACTTTAAGAGTATGCATCCACTACATCAAAAAAGTCGATTGTAAAGGGGCAATGGGTGAGACTAGCAAGAATGGTGTCAGGAGATGAGGACTTCCAGGTAAAATTAGAAAGACTTAAATGTATGTTTGTACAGAGGGGATATGAAGAATTGTTTTTGAAAAAATCTTTAATGAAATCTGTAGGAAGATGTCCTCAGGGCACTTTATTCGACTATTAGGAAGGTCTAATGCTACACTCACCACCCCTAGTGATAGAATGGGTGACACAGTAGAGGTAACAAGTGGTAATAAGTTTAACACTGGAATGGTGTTAACTTAACACAAATGAATTTGATGACTTAAGGGAAATTTTAGAGAGAAATTGGACTATCTCTGAATTCGAACCAGACCACCTTAGTGCTGTGGGAAAAAGACCAGTAGTGATATACAAAAATGCTCCTAGTTTTTAATTGATACTGGAAAGAATGGGAAGCCATGAAAATAAGGGGACAATGGTCAAGTCCAGAAGCTGTAATCAGCGAAAGTATGATATGGAAGGTTCTTCCTTTAATATACATGACTTCGTGTACATAAAACCTAGTGGCAGGTTTACATATTCTACTAAGGGTGTTGTTTACCTAGGGTTATGCACAATTTGCACAGCATTCTACATAAGGAAAACTAAATGTAAATGCAGGCAAAGGATATATTAACACATATGTGACATCAAAAAGAAAGATGAAAGCAATGCCCTATATAGGTACATTAAATCCAACCTCACTTACGAATTCAAGTTTTGCATTATTGAGCAAGTTAACTTAGATGGGGGGGGGGGGGCATGTCATGACTTCTTAGAATTTTTAGAACTTAAATGGCAACTTATGACCAATGCCACCCAGCCACCAGGTTTAAATGAAAATGTTTCAATTTCCAGCATACTAAAACTTAAAGCTGGATATTATTTTGGGTAATTATGCTTTGATGCCATAAGGTACACATTTGATATGTGTCACATAGGTTATGAAAAAGTTTCTAGCTAAGTGTATTATACAAAAAACTGAAAAAATGTTTTTAATTTTAGCTGCAGTAATCTTTCAAGTGCAGTGCGTATTGTTGTAATTTTTTTTGCAACTATTACGTTTTTACTAGTAGGTTTAATAACACTATTCTTGCACTCTGAGGGAATTGTACTAATTTGAATATTATGTAATCAATTAATTTAGTATGCTGTATAAAAAGGCTTCTTAACTTATTAGTAATTGTTCTGATGAAGTCCAGTTACCAGAGGATGAAAGTGCTTAACATCTATTGTTGTTTTATGAGTTTTTCTAAGTAATAAATTTATGTTTTGAGCAGAACTCAACTCTGAAGTCTTTTCCCACCAGTGTGACTGTTCTTGGTTTCTGGATTGAATTTATTCCTTCAGTTTAATGAAGGGGGGAGCTGTAGTTGAAACTGCTCTTAACAAATGTAGCAGCTGCATGATTCATTTGCAGCAAGCATTGGGAATTTAACAGCTTTGGTGAATCAGTTTACACAAAACATTTTGGCTGGCTTGCAACCACAAAGACCAGATCTGAATGAACCTCATTTGAGTGGCATACTGTTTAGCCAATCGGGTGATGGTTTAGGAGCTACAGGTATTAGACCTGGCCAATGAATACCAGAAGAGGGTCCTACAAACTCAAACTGTAGTTTAACAGACACAAAACAGCCTAGCCTTAATGCGGGCACATTTAGAGCTTCAACTGAACCTAGAAATAGGGTTGACTTTACAAAATAGCTTGCTAATGATGTATCCTGGACAGCAGAATCATCACAAAGGCATAGTGAGCTAGTGAACTTTCGCCAGCAGTTTAAATTATTTGGACACTATGTGTATAAATTCAAGAAGCTCCAGCTTGAAACAAGTTACCTCAGAGAATGCCTTCATGTGTAACGTATACCAAAGGGATTACGGGTATGGAAATATCCCAATGGACTTAAAAGGGATTCTACACTGCGTCAGAAACTCTTGAAATTGTTTAATTGGCATATATGTGAGTCACTTGAACTACTTGTTAAGGATTATGATAGACAAATGTGTGAACTTAATGTTGTTATTAATAGACTAAATTAAAGTATGCACAATGATTTATTATTTGAAAGTACGTTAGAGGAATACAACGATATGCTTAAAAGTACTGAAAGTGATATTTTTTGATGAAAAATAAGAAAATTAAAAAAAACTTGAAAGAGATAGAGCTGAGTTTGACAAAGGTGTGGCCTATCCACCCACCCCATCCCTTCACCAAGCTTTGGAAATGAAATACCAGCTTCCCATGTAGACCATGTAAATGGGAGGGGGGGAAGGAAACTTGCTAGAAGACGTTACTAAACCTGAAGTACACCAAAACCAACCTGAATCCCCTTTAGGGAACCCCCCATTGAGATGTTCACAGAGGCTTATAGAGAGAGAAGAGTGGGCACAATACCATCAGACACCCCCGAGTTATTGGGAGCCAGATGCCTCTTACAAAAGGGGGAGGGGGTGAAGCGGACATAGAGGTAGAATAGGATGGAGGGGGAGAGACAACCCAGTTAAAGGAATTGAAACTAAACAAGTATACCATCATACACAATACACAAGGAGATTTTAAGGTGTACAACTATAGTGTGTTAAACTTTGGTGTTAATTAGGCACATTTATATGAAAAGGGATTTACCTTTGTACCCACCACAAGTATAAAAATTGAAGAAGCCCTGATTCAGCTAAAGTTATACATTAGAAAAACTAACTTTAGGTTGTACTTTAAAGACAGCAGACATGTTGAACTTAATTTTTTTTCTGCAAATCTCATTAAGAGACCTAGTACTTTTAACCCCCCTTTCATCCTACAGTTTTACCCTTTGAAAAGTTGAGTGAATTTAACTTTAGAAATTATTTAAAAACAACTAAGCATGCAAAGGTCAACACAACTTGAGTGACATGGAAGCAACACTTTTACAAGAAATAATGAACAACAAAAGTGTGTGTGTTATGAAGCCAGACAAGAGGGGTGGGGTGGTGGTAATGGACAGGAATGATTATGTAAACAAAATGTTCAGCATGTTGTACACGGACACCTACAAGGAAAGTTAAATCAATGAAATAAATATAACATCGCAAAATAGATCTTATTCTTGAGGACATGCTTTTGAATAGTCAAATATCTATGGAAGAACACAATATCCTTAACATATGTAACCCCAAGATCCCCACAATATTCAGGATCCCAAAGGTTCATAAAAAACTGTTGTAGATCCTCCATTGCTTCCTATAGTTGATGCTAAGGCATCAAAAACCTTGTGTATTGCAAAATATATTGATTTTTATACAAAAATTGTGTTAAAAACAAACCTGGTCCTGTTAAGAGACTCTTGGGATTTCCTCAGCAGAATAACCAATGATTTGTTTAGGGAAGAGATTATATTTGTTACTATCGATGTGCAGGATCTCTTCCCTGTTATTCCACACAGAATAGATACAGACTGGTTTTATGACTACCTAAGGCACAACACTACACTGGACCAAAGAAAGGAGGATATGCTGAGGGAACTCTGAAGTAGTCTTAGAAAATAACTTCTTAATATTTGAGGGCCAGTACTTTCGGCAGAAGACAGGAGTAGCAATGGAGGCAGCTTGTGCCCCCACGTTTGCAAACACAGTCACTTCCAATTAGGAATGGAACTATGTGCATAATTCAGAATTTAAGGACTGTTGGACATTTTATGGATGTTTTTTAGATGACATGACTTTTTGCTTGATTGGCACAGTAAACAAATTGGATATGTTTTTTGACTATTTGCATACTACTACAGATTTCTTGAAATTTACCATGGGTATTCAGGGGGACACTGTGCATTTTTTTGGATATAACACTTACCGCAAATTATGTTAAGAGAGGATTTGATTCAACTATATATAGGAAATCTAGTTATTCCAACTCTGTTACACTTTGAGAGTATGCATCCACTACATCAAAAAAGTCAATTGTAAATGGGCAATCCATGAGACTAGCAAGAATGGTGTCAGGAGATGATGACTTAAGGTAGAATTAGAAACACTTAAAGGTATTTTGTAAGGCCGGGATATCCAGAATTGTTTTTGAAAAAAAATCTTTAATGAAGTCTATAGGAAGAGATCCTCAAGGCACTTTATTCTACTATTAGGAAGGTCTAATTCTGCACTCACCACCCCTAGTGATAGACTGGATGACACAGTAGAGGGAACAAGTGGTAATAAATTCGACACTGGAATGGTGTTGACTTACACTAATGGATTTGATGACTTAAGGGAGATTTTAGACAGAAATTGCACTATCTCTGAAGTCAACTAACCCCACCTTAGTGCAATGGGAAAAAGACCAGCAGTGATATACAAAAAAGCTCCTAGTTTTAAATTGATACAGGAAAGAATGGGAAGAAATGAAAATAAGGGGAGAATGGTCAAGTGCAGAAGCTGTAATCAATGCAATTATGTTATGGAAGGTTCTTGCTTTAATATACATGGCTTTGGGTACATAAAACCCAGTGGCAGGTTTACATGTTCCACTAAGGGCATTGTTTATCTAGGATTATGCACAATTTGCACAGCATTCTACATAGAGAAAACTAAATGTAAATGCAGGCAAAGGATATATCAACACATATACAACATCAAAAGAAAGATGAAAACAACACCCTATATAGGCACATTACATCCAAACCCATGCACCAGTTCAAGTTTTGCATTATTGAGCAAGTTAACGTAGGTGAGCTGGGAGGGGGCAAGTGATGACTTCTTAGAATTTTTAGAACTTGCAACTTAGGACCAATGCCACCCAGCCACCAGGTTTAAATGAAAATGTTTCAATTTCCAGCATACTAAAACTCAAAGCTGGATATTATTTTGGGTAATTAGGCATTGATGCCATAGGGTGCACATTTGATATGTGCCACATAGGGTATGAAAAAGTTTCTAGCTAAAAGTATTATACAAAAACTGAAAAAAATGTTTTTAATTTTAGCTGCAGTAATCTTTCCAGTGCACTGCGTATTGTTGTAAATTATTTTTTTGCAACTGTTACATGTTTTTACTAGTAGGTTTGATAACATCGTAGCTCTTTATTCTTGCGCTCTGAGGAAATTTTACTAATTTGAATATTATGTAATCAATTAATTTAGTATGATGTATAAAAAGGCTTCTTGACTTATGGCTAATTGTTCTGATGAAGTCCAGTTGCCAGAGAATGAAAGCACTTAACCTCTAGTGTTGTTTTATGAGTTTTTTAAGTAATAAATTTATGTTTTGAGCAGAACTCGACTCTGAAGTCTTTTTCCCACCAGTGTGACTGTTCTTGATTTATGATCTGTTTGTACAGAATGTTTTAATGACTTGAAAAGTGTCCTTTTACATTTCTAATTGTGCATGTTTGTGAAGAAATATTCTAATGGCAAACTGTCTCAGATTCTGCTGATCTTCGGATGATGTCATCAGAATGTTGACAGTTGCTATGCAATACTGTCAGAAGCAGAAAGGCAGGAAGGAACTTTTAGAAAACACCTGCTGGTCAATTTTCAAAATATGAAATGAAAATTAGAACTGGAACAGTTGTGACAGTTAGGCTAGTGTATAAAA
>NC_056745.1:1534870796-1534875796 GCF_019279795.1 Protopterus annectens | reverse complement strand
GTTTGCATTCCATATATTTGAAGACTTATTAGGGCTAAGATATAGGATCATAGGATCGTAGGAGTTTACTAGGCTATCAACCCGGAGGTCATTTCAAGCCTAACCATTTCATCCCAATTTAATACCATAGATATGGTAGTCAGTACCCAGGACTACATTTAGTAATGACTGCCCATGTCCAGGAGGGTTGTGGGCAATTTCCCCACTAAGAATGTATGGTGCCTCATCTACTCGCCCAGGTTCCTCTTGAACAGTGTCATAGAGGTGCTCAATTTTAACTTAAATCGTTAGCCTATTCCAAAGACATGGCATTCACTGGGAGACAAATCTGTCCTTCCAGCATGTCCCATTTAAGTTTCAGGCCATATTTAGGTTGCTTGGAAGTGGTAGCTCTAGTCATGTTTGATTTATGAATATGCAGCAAGTTCATAAGGTTTGTGTCTGTAATTGCTGTGTAAGCCAGGCATAAGTCTCCCCTAAGAAGTCTATATGATCCAGAGTATAGTGACAGTGATTTTAGTCAGTTCGTGTAAGGCACATGCTGGAGTCCCTTGAACTTATTTATTAGAAACCTCTGAGGTCTCTCCAATTGCTGCAGGTGCTTTGAATGGAACATGGTGAACAGGGTATTATACTAATTTATGGGCTGGATTAGTGCTGAGTATAGAGGGGTTATAACCTCCTTTGCTCTTGAGGAGATGCCTTTACTAATCAAGTCTACTATGTAGAAAGCATTCCTTGCTACAGTAGATACATGGTGGTTGAAGTTAAGGTTGCAGTCAACTTGTGATCCCAGATTCATTACCACTTCATGGGTACTTAATGTATTGCTGTTGATTTGATTGTGTGAAGGGACATTGTTTTTCTGAAGGTAATGATGATGCATTTCTTTGCATTCAGTTTGAGACCATGACTAAGACACCAGTAGTTAGCCTGTGTGAGACCTCCTGGAGTATCCTGACATCATTTGGGGATTCAGTAATTGCACCCAGTTTGCAGTCATCCACAAACTTGGTCAGCCACAACGACTTAGTTTTTGCCTGAAATTCTGAGAAGTATATACCAAACAGTAGAGGGTCTAGCACTGACCTCTGTGGCACCCCACTGGTGACAGGTCTGCTAGGTGATGTAGTCATCCACTTTGATAGTGTGTGTCTGGTTTCTGAGACAGTTGGCAACCCATCTTACAACAATGGGGTCTACATTCAGTTCTCTAAGTTTGTTGGAAATTCCTGAGTGTGGGATTGTGTTGAAAATCTTTGCCAAGTCAAGGTATGCTGTGTGCACAGATTTGCCCTTGTCAATGGCCTTGGTCACATTTTCAAAAAATCCACCAGATTTAACAGGCAGGATCTTCTCTTGACAAAGCCAGATTGAGTTGGAACCAGGGTCTGGAGGTTGTCTATGTCTTTATTTATGAGGTCAATAATGTTACATTCCTTGGCCTTACAGATGAGGCTGGTCAGGCTTATGGGTCTGTAATTCCCCAAGTCTGTCGCTAGACCACCTTTGTGGAAGGCTTTTGCTGTCCTCCATTCCACAGGAACAAAGCCTGTGGTTAGGCTATAAAAGAAAAGGGTACTTAATGGTGATGCTAGTTCATGTGTAGAAGACAACCTGGGATGCAGTCTGGTCGCATAGAAGCTGTGTTTTTGGGAGAAGGTTTGTGATAAGTTTGGAGGGGATAAGGGAGTGAAATTTTCAATAAACCTATCCTCTAGCAGGTTTGCTATCTCTGTGGGGTCAGTGTGTAATGTGTGATATCATTAGACACTAGTTCTGCACATGCTTGGGTTCTATCTTTCAGGCTGCATACGTAGCTGTAAAAGGCCTTATGATTGTCCTTGAGTGTGCTTGCTAGGATTTTCACAAAAGAGCCCTTAGAGGATTGGACATGTTGTCTTATTTGCCTGTTGAGACTGAGGAGGGTAATTTTCCTTGGTTGTGGCCTCGCTTTTGTTTTCTTAGACAGCAACATTTTGCATTTATTGTAAACTTTGTTGATGCTGGATGTCCACCATGGCAGCTTGTTTTTACTTTTGGGTCTGGCTTTGATTCTTTCTGGTACAGATGAGCCTATACATGTATACAAGTGATTGTAGAGTGCTTACAAGCTTCAGTGCAGGTGCCCCCTCTGGCTGGGAGTGGAGCTTGGAATGCATGTATACCTTTACTTAGGGGGATATAGTTTACCTTGGAGTTTACCTTTTTTAGTCTGATTTCATCCTTTATGAGTTTTCGTGTTAGTGCCAGCTCAAAGGTGATTGATTTATAGTCAGATTTAACTAATGACTTCTGACAGTTGTGGCAGTTCATCTGTTTGACATGTTAATGAAAAGAAAACCAAGAGACTCTCTCACTAAATGTTTTTGCTCCAAGTCAGAATAATGCAGAAAGAATAATAATAAAAGCAAACAACCAACAGGCTGACGTAAAACCTTTTTAATAATGCAATAAACAAACATTGTTTGTTTGCTGTTTTATTAAAAGGTTTTTACATCAGCCTGTTGGTTGTTTGCTTTTATTATTATTCTTTCTGATTGACATGTTAGTGAGGACCAGCTCTAGTAAGTTTGCTCCTCTTGTCAGATTATGACCAATTTGTTCCAGGGCATTTGAGTTAACAAAGTCAAGGAACTTTTGCACTAGCAAGTTAGGGCGAGTGTAGGTTTCACAGATGATATTGGGATAATTGAAATCCCCCATAACCAGAGTGTTCAGCAATATTTGGATTGACTCCATTTGGTCTAGTAGGCTTCATGCATGTCTTGACCCATGGAGGGTGTTCTATAACTGGCTATGACTTGAATGGGGGATCCTACCATAGTAATCTCAACTTGTAGTAACTCCATGGAGTTGTCCAGTCTAACTAGATTGGGGGTGAATTTATCTCTAATATAGATAGAAACACCACCTCCTTTGGTTCTCACACATTTGTTTTGTGGTCTGAAGGTGTGGAAGGCATTGTAGCCTTTCAAGGCCAGGGTACTCTCTGAAGCTTTCAACCAGGTTTCTGTGACTGTACAGACATCTACATCTTCCAATGATAGAAGTGCTTCCAGGTTGTGCAGTTTTTGGTTTAAGCTCCTAGCGTTTAGCAGTATGACCATTATTTGGTTATGTTTGGCAAATTTCACATTGATAAATTTGTTTTCGAGACCTTGCCTAAAAAGACACTATGGGGGATGCAAGAGCATTTGCCAGCAGCCAAAAGCCTAGTGGTGCCAGGTGCAAACCGTCTTTGGCAAAGCAGGAAGGTTTGTCGATCATGGCTTTCGAGGCTGACAGACACTGAATCCCCTTTGAATGACACCAAAAACTAAACCAATTATTGAACTCAATCACTTTTTATTTAAACTGTGGCATCATTCTATATGTGGATAGTATGCTGCTGAAGGCTAGGGACATACTTTCCTGGGACACATACTCAGAGAGCTCAATCATGTCTCTCCTCATATAGTCCAGTGAGGTACATCTCAGGTCGTTCACGCCAACATTTTTATTTATTTAACATTTGTATACTGGGAAAGTCCGACTTGGAATGAAGCCAATTTTCAGCAGAGGCTTGGGGAGAAACACTCCAGATGCACGTCTTTGTAATGTGGGAGGAAATAGGACCACCCGGAGGAAACCCTCACAAGTGCAGGGAGGACATGCAGACGCCACACACAAGGCACCCCAGCCAAGAATCGAACTGGAGAATTTATTGCTGTGAGACAACAATGCTACTGCTCCACCACTGCATCATAATAGTACTTGGTGCTGACAGACCTGAGTGCATGTGTGTTCTGATGAATCCTAGCACCAGACAGGTAGCTGACTGCTACTTTCTCTTTGTCCAACCTGCTGAGTGGGACATCCATGTGTCTCATGATGGAGTCTCCAATGACAAGAACATTTGGTTTTAGAGTGTTATGCCTTATTGGCTTGGTAGGTGAGATGCTGGTTTTACTATGTGTCATGGGTGCTGTGGGAGCTGTGTTATGTGTAGCAGTCTTGTGTTTTGGAGGTCTCTGTTGTCTTGGCAAGTTTTTTGAGACAACCTCCACATATTTTGATTTCTGTGTTTGATGTATACTATGTGTATGAGTTGTGGTATTATGTGCATGAGTAGTGGTGGGTGGGTTGACAACCTCTTCAGTGTTACTGTTTCAAGTGTGAGAGAGCAAAGATTCAAGATTCTTGGTGCAGATACATCTCTCACACTATGTACTAGAGTAAGTTAATAGTATAAGGTTGTCAGTGTATATGAGGCAATTACTACACTGATCAAACAACCCAAGTCAACAAGGTTGGCAGGAGAAACAATGGTAGTACAACTGCCCATAATGCTAGGTGGAAGAACTGTTATCACAAAGCTGGGCTTTTCAGGACTCAAGGTGGAGCTCAGCGGATGGATATTTCTGCCTTTTCTTTATTTTTTGTGGTTTATTAGGTTACAGCTTATTAGCAGTATTTCTTTGACCAGAAAAGTACTAAGGATGAGGTCTACACTAATGTACTACAGCTGTATCTAAGGGAAAAATTGTTGAATTTATCTGTCAGGCTATGGCACACAATTTCACTGTAGTGCACAATGCTGCGCAATGCACAAACAAGCATAAACCTGATCAAATACCAGAAGCTAAAAGCTTGAAAAAAAACTTTAAAAAGGTTCAAAAGGACCAGTGAGGATGTTTGCTCCAAGCCATAGGAAGCCCTTGTTTACACTTTCGGGTGAAGCAAGATGTTGGCTATTTCTGCTGCGAGTATTGCAGCTAGTGTTTCTGTTTTCTGCTGTTGTTTCTTCTACTTTGCGTTCTATGGTATTACTGATTCACAGTCTTCCTTTCATTTAACAACTTTATCTGTGTCTCAGATTTCTTCACAGGCGTCAGCTGTGTTGCATGACTCTGGTAATTTGTCTGTGCTTGATTGGGATGATAAATGGAGCTTCAGGTTGGCTGCTGCTGTTTCTGTTTCTGCTGTTTTGGCTCCCTCTACACCCTGTTGGTTACTTT
>NC_056745.1:1534793296-1534865796 GCF_019279795.1 Protopterus annectens | reverse complement strand
CCTAGGTTTAACCCTGTCACTAACCTTGTAAAACTTTTCTCCAAAACATTCTTACTGTAACCTCGGTAGAAAAAGACTCAACCAAGAGACTCATTTCTTTATGGAAAATATCAGATCTATTACAAAGTCTGAAAATACGTAACATTTCACCATAGGGTAAAGCCTCAATTACACGAGAAGGGTGCCCACTGCATGCGTGTAAATACTGGCATGCCCTTCAAATTTCTTATTGGGCGATGTTACAATATTCTCCCCATCTGAAATATCTAACACTACATCCAAAAGGGAATAATATGTCCAATATTTAATCCATCAAATTTGATATGGTATTTATTAACATTGATTTCATTAAAAAATTCAATGATTTCATCCCTATTACTATCAACCAAGAATATTAAATCATCAACGTACCTAAAATACTGGATAACGTGTTCTTGAAAAAATTTTTGTTTATAAATCACTTCCAATTCAAAAAACCCCATAAAAAGGTTGGCATACATGGGGGCAAATGAAGCCCCCATGGCTGTACCTTGCAACTGATGGTATAAAACATTGTTAAATTCAAAAAAATTGTGAGTTAAACAAAAACATACCATTTCCATCACGTATTCTGTAGCCGGTGAATTTCCTAAGAAAAATCTTAAAGCTTCCAAACCAAATTGATGTCTAATGCTTGTATATAAGCTTTTTATGTCAATACTAACCCATATCATATTGCGATTTATTTTAATGCTTTTTACCTTATTCAAAAAGTCAAACACATCACTTATATATGAAGGTAATTTCATAACATAAGGAGACAAAAAATGATGTAAAAAAACACCTAGGTTATGAAGGAAATACTCAGACCCAGATACTATCGGCCTACCAGGGGGCTTTTGCAAATTCTTATGAATTTTAGGTAGACAGTAAAATAGGGCCATTTTGCAACCCTCCACCTGAAACTTTTTTTTAACATCTGACTGGCAAAAATAGCCCAATCTTAATCCCTTATTAACCAGCTCCTTATATTCATCAATAGCTGTAAAGAAAACTTCAGGCTCAACAACCTTATATGTGTTAATATCACAAAGATGTTTCATACACATATTCAAATAATCAGAAAAACCCATAACAACAAGTTTGTTGCCCTTATCCGATGGTTTGAAAACAATATCATCCATCTTACTTAAATTTAATAAGGCTTTCCATTCCTGAATAGACATATTATAAACTATATTGGACTTATTGCTCATAAAATCTTTATGAGCTAACTCAGCAAAATAATTCACCAGGCTAACAAATTGACACACCTCCCCATTAAGAACATCAGGCATGAATGTACTATGAGAAGGAACCTTTGAAGTATCCAAACTGTAATATGCATTATTTTCGGTTTCAGAAATACATGAATAAAAACTATCTATAGAACTATCCGAACTTTCTTCATCCATTTCCAAAGCAGAAAAACTATTTTTACTAAAAAAATGTTTCAAATGCAGCTTTCTAGCAAAAGCAAACACATCACCTTGTATATCATACAAACGAGTAACCACAGTAGGGACAAATTTAAGCCCCTTATTTAAAACACACATTTCAAAATCATTAAATATGTGACTAGAGAGATTGACTACATATTCAGTTGCATTCAACACACCTTTAGTATTAAACACAGAACAATTATTAACCTTTAAAGACAAGCTTGTTTCCTGGTATTCTTGGTTTTCCCACTATTATTATTCCATTTTTAAGGGTTTTTCTAACTCCCTTTATGCTGCTTTCCAGTCTGCTGTGCATCATGTGCCTGCCAGTGCCCTTCAACACCTCCATAAGTTACATTTGCATAACCTTGCTAGGGTGAGAGTGGTTCTTTGGAACATAACCCATTCTTTAAAAGGGGACGATGGTTGAGGAGTTTCTCCCTTATGTTGGTAAGTCTACTGTTAAGAAGGAGACCTTTATTGACAGTTTGTTGTCCTCTTCAGGTGGTGTTGTTACCACTAAGGAGGGTATCTGCAAGAAATTAATTCTTATTTGTCCACTTTGTAAGCTGGTAAACCTCCTTATGTGGAACCTTGGCCTATACCTCTGTCTGCTGTTTTAGGGCATCTCTTGATGCCCCTCTTACTTTGTTTAAAGTTCAAAGGGCTACTGCTTCTTTCAAGGCTGATACTGTCACAGGGTTGGATGGTCTTTCTTACCATTTTTACTGCTCTTTCTCTGATGCTCAGTTGTCTGTACTGGTGCAGTTGTTTAGTGAGTTGTTTTCTTGTGGTTTTTCCCATCCTGGTTTGTTACGGATAGCTCTTGTATTCCTTTGGAAAAATGGTGACTGCAGGGTCTTGTCTAACTGTCATCTGATTTCTCTTTCCAATACTGATTATAAGTTGTTTTTTAAGATCTTAAAATTTCATCTGCAGTCAAGGAGTCAATATTTGTTGGACCCTGGATTCTATGGTATTTCTGGTAGGCCTACGCAAAATTTGTTGCTTTTGTTGAAGTCTCTTGCCTTCTTTGTTCATGCTTCTGACTCAGCTCTGATACTCTCTTGTGACCTGACCAAAGTGTTTGACAATGATAGCCATTCAGCCTTGTCGGCCATCTTAAAGGCTTATGAATTTAGTCCTATTTTTCTTCAATGTATTGCTTCTATTTTATTTGGCTTCTGTTATTGTTTCTGTGGTTAATGGCTGGATGGGAGCTAAAGTTGCTATGAAGAATGTTGGGCATCAAGGTTGTCCCTTAAGCAGTTGAGGGCAAACTTTTCCTTGTCTCCTTTTTCTTTATGTTCAGGAGTTTTGGTGCCTTGTTTTCTGTCTTACGTACATGATGTTACTATTGTTGCAGAGTCTTCTATTATTTTTCTTTATTTGCAGTATTTTTATTTTGTTTTTCATTAGTGGGCCTTTCTCTTAATTTTGCCAAATCCTGTGGGTCTGGTGCAGTTCCCCATGTTGGGGGTGTTTCTTTTGCTAGCACTGGTATTTCTATCTTGGGTTGCCTTTTGCTTCTCCTTCTTATGTCTCTGAGTCTTGTGAATCCCTTCTTGGTAAACTGTTCAATGCTTGGCTTTCTGGCATTCTGTTCCTTTGTCTTTCCAACAAAAAGGTTTATTTGTTAAATGGTGCCTTTTTGGGCACTTTAGGGTATGCTTTTTCTGCCTATTTATTTCCACTTTCCTGGTCCATCCGGCTTTTGTCTGAGGTCTTTTTTTTGGGCAGGGTACTTTCTATACATCTGTTAGGAGGGGTATTTTATATTCTACTCCTGCTTCTGGTGGTGTTACATTGCTGCATCCTGTTCTTTATTTGTACACTAGTCCCAGGATTCAATAAAACTCTATGTAAGAATAGTGGCACAGCTCAAACACAGAGTTCGGAGCCTGTGAGATCCAGTAAACAAGGCTAGGGGTATGCATCAGCCTCCCAGCACTATTCCAACATGGACACCATGGAATAATGCTAATCGCATCATTTTCTTGTGAAAACCATGCAAATGAGGTGAATTAGTGATTCAGCAAGCAGACAAGCATCCGTGTTGGAACCGTGTCCACTGCAGAAATGTATTCAGTTACTAACCGTGTACATTTCTGCAAACATCAAAATGGAGGCATGACAGCTCAATGTAAAGCATGTATTATGAGTATTAGGCATGCCGCTAGCCAGAAATATGGCCACTGGCATGCAAAAGTATTTAAAAATGATAAAAATCAATTTTGTTTGCCGATTTTGGCCGTTTAAGTTGAGTGCAGCTGCACGCAAATGAGATCATGCAGAAAATAAAAAAAATGTAGAAGACAATTTTATGTGAAAGATAAATTTTGCCATTATAAGGGGCAGCAGCCAGACTCATAACAATAACAAATAACAGTGGTAGCTAAGGATATAGTCTCTGGTGTAGTGGTGTAACTAGGATATAAGGCAGTGGAGTATGTAACTGAGCTAAATTTATTGAATAGCAAACTGGGAGACCATATCCGCATGCAGCTAACTGTGTAGGAGCTATAAAGTGGTGGTGTAAGCAGGAGAAGCAACTGACATGAAAAGGGGATGTGTCTGCTTGGTGTAAGCACATTGGAGCTCTGCAGCTCCTATTTGTGGTCAGCTAAGAGAGCTATGTAAAGGGGTGTGTCTGAGGCTGCTAAGCTACGCTTAGCTCCTTCAAGAACTGATCAGTATGTTCATGTCCAGGGGAGGGCGTTTTCTGCTCAGCAATGTTTACACTTGCTAAAACAGTTTGCATGGAGTGCCTTGGGGCTTAAACATAGAGGAAATTAAAAAAAAAAAAAAAAGGAAATAGCAGAATAAAGGTAATGAAGTACAAATCACTAATTCGGACTCTGCCACTCACAGTGGCCCATTCAAACCCCTCAGTAATATAGTTGGCAGGTGGAATGTATCATAGTCATCCAATCACACAGGCAGCATCTGCAGCACACCAGTATAATGCATGCAAACACCTTTTAGTCTGTTTTGTCCCACAAACCCTGCAACATTGGTGTACACACTTGGGAATTTTAACTGAAAAAATTTTAGGGGCTGCTGCTGCTTTGTTACATCTGTATGTGCTACAGAATGAGAGCAGTGATGAGGATGATGCTGACAAATGGCCCAGACTGAAGAGGAGAAGAGTGTTCAGACCCAGCCTAACCTTTCAGGGGCTACATGAGCTGGAGATAGTAAAGTGCTTCAGGGTGGACAGGGACATACTACAGTAACTCATCGAGCTGTGCTGGCCTCACCTCAGACCCAGAGCCAGCAGAGGGAAACCCATCCCAGTTGAAACAAAGGTATGTGTAGCATTAAGAATACTAGCTACAGGCACCTTCCAAAGACCTACTGGGGATACCATGGGCATCTGGGAAAGAAAGAGAGATTTGATATGGTGCAATATTTATGCAAAGGAGAAAGCCAAGTTAACTAATATAAAGAAGGCAGTCTCAAAGATATTCGAAGAGACATACAGGCAAAAGCATCCAGATATGGAAAATTTCACAATAAAAAAATAATAGCACAAAGATGTAATGTGGAAAAGATTAGTAAAGCAGAAGTTAAAGAAATAGAAGTTGATGTTATGGAGTGCCTGCAAAGTGAATGATTTAATGTGGAAGATCTAACACAGACTACATCACAGCATGATGGAGTGAGTTCCCAGAATAAGGAAAAAGAAGAAGACCAGGAGACATGTGAAGAAGAAATATAGACAGGGGAAAGGAAAAGAGATTTAATATGGTGTGATATTTATACAAAGGAGAAAGCAAAACTAACCAATGCAAAAAGAGCAGCACTAAAGATATCTGAAGAGAAATACAAGCAAAGGAATCCGAATATGGAAAACTTTACAATACAAAAATAAGGAGATTAAGAGGAAAAGTAGAAAAAGAATTAGTCATGGAGAAGTCAAAGAAATAGACATTGAGGTTGTGGAGCAGCTGCAAAGAGAAGGATTTAGTGTAGAAAATCGAATTCAGAAAGCAACACAACAGGATAGAGCAATGGCTATCCATATTAAGGGGAAACCAGTGGAACAGGAAGCAATTGGTCAGGTGCCAAATCAAGGTATTTTGGATCCTTCCACAGAAAACCAGTATAAATGTTCACTTGAAGCTAGACAGCAAGGAAAGGAACAGGAAATTGTGGAAACTCTGATGCAATCAATGTTGAGGAGTGATAGGCCAGTGAGTTCCCATATGATAGAGCAATGGATGGCACAGGATGAAGTTGAAGAGAACGTGCCACAGTAAAATGCTATAGAATGCCAGCAGGAAACAGAAAGAAAAGGGAAGTGCCCTCAATTTGGAAATAAAATGAGTTAAGAGAAGAGTTGCTTGATTTAATAGACATAGGCAGATATAACAAGATCAATGAAAGAAATAGACTGCAGAAGGTTAATAAAACCTCAAAAGTCAGAAGTTTGATAAAACAACTCAACACAGTAATTAGGACTGTCCATAGAGATCCATGTGATACAACAGAAGAAAACAGAATATATTACTGTGCTGCTAAATTAATAACTGATAAAGTTCTACCATAGGAACACAGGGTAGCGAGGGAAAGGAAGGGGCGAAAGTGATTACCATCATGGAAATATTGAATAGAGAAAACTATAAAGCAGCTAAGACAAGAAGTGTCACTGTTAGAAAATTATAGAAGAGGGAACATATCAACAAAAAATACTAAGAAAGATGTGATAAAAGCGATGTGCAGTATTAGAACAGACCAGGATCTAACACGTACCATCACAAATAGCAAACTAAAACTTTCAGCAGAGGTGAAAAGACTTAGAAGATACAAAGATAAATATAAAGAAAAAGTACAAAATAAGCAATTTATTGATAATCCAAACAAAAAATATTATAGAGAATTGGGAAATAAGGTAAAAGGAATTGAAAGACTGCCAAAGAAAGAAGCAATAGATACATTTTGGAGAAGTATCTATGAAGGTCTTGTGGAACATAACAAAGATGCTAAATGGATAGAAGAAGTAAAAGAAAGAATAAGAGGGTTAAAAGTACAGGATGTGAAATGGGATAAAGTAACAGCCAGAGAGATTGAAACAAAGTTAAGAAAAGCCTCTAACTGGAAAACCCCAGGCCCAGATACAGTACCTAACTTTTGGCTGAAAGTATTAACATCTTTGCACGAGTTTTTAGCCATGAGTAAGAACTATTTATATGTGCACCCTGAACAGACACCAGCCTGGCTATGAAAAGGAAAAACAATGCTCTTACTTAAGAGTGAACCTGCAAGCTACGCTAAAAATTATAGACCAATAAATTGTCTTCCGACGATGTACAAACTATACACGGGAATTGACACCGACAGAGTTTATAGTCATTTAGAAGGAAACTCAATTATGGCAGTAAAACAAAAGGGAAACAAAAGAAAGTCATATGGAACAAAGGATCATTTATTGTTAAATAAAGTTATAGTGGACAACTGTAAAAAGGGGAAGATACTAAGTATGGCATGGGCTGACTACAAAAAAGCATTTGATAGTATCCCACATTCATGGATAAAAGAGTGCTTAAAAATTTATAAGATGCACCCTACACTGATTGATTACATTACAGTAACCATGAAACAGTGGCAGACCACTTTGCAATTAAGCCATGATAAAGGACAGATTATTATCCCAGGGATAAAAATTCAAAGGGGGATATTCCAGGGTGACTCTCTGTCACTGTTGCTATTCTGCCTTGCCATTAATCCATTAACCTGTTTACTTAACAGTTTAGGCCATGGCCATAATTTGGCTCCTAGAAAAAAGCAGTCTAATAACTTCTCATCTTCTCTTTGTCAATGATTTAAAACTGTAAAGCTCATCAGATGAGGAACTGAAAGCACAGCTGCAGGTTGTCAACATTTTTTAGATGATATTGGAATGACATATGGTGTTGATAAATGTATAAAAGCAACCTTTAAAGTAGGAAAGCTGTAGCACCAGGAAAACATCAGTTTGGGATAAGAATGTGATATAAATGAACATGAGCAAGAGGGAGTGTATAAATACTTGGGAAATGATGAAGGATCAGCAAGAAAACATGAACAAATGCAAATAAAACTTAATAAGGGATACTTCAGATGACTTAAATGAATCCCGAGAACAGCATTGACATCTAGGAACAAGATCCAAGCTATACATGAATTTGTTCTTCCTGTCCTAACTTACATTTTTGGAGTGACTGACTGGCCCCAAAAAGTGTTGGCTAGATTGGATATTAAAACAAGAAGGATGTGTCATGCTCACCAAATGATTTATAAAAGTTAGTGTATACCAAGATTATACACTTGCTCTGTAACTTTGCAAAAAAACAAATCTTCAAAGACAAAAAATCCTACTACACTAACTCCAGTCCAACCATCCCCAAAACCCTAGGCTTCTTTGGAACTCCATAAACTCACTCCTCAACCCAGGCTCTAAAAATAACCCCTGTCTGGACCCAAGTAAATCTGACCTTGAATTAGCCTCACTATTCAACTCATTCTTTATAGAGTCCATATCCAACCTAACGAAAACTTTTCCCAAAAAATGACCCATCTCTCCTGCATTCCACCTCATTTAAGTTTTCATATAATTTCCCCCTATATTTGAGATTAATCCTGTCTTTACTAACTGCATAAAAAGACTTCTATCCAAACTTAAACCCTGCTCCAATGCACCTGACAACATCCCCTCTTCCTTTCTCAAGCCTGCTGCCAATGGTATAGCTCTCCCAATTAGTATCCTAATTAATAGATCCATAAAGGAATCCTAGGTCCCTAAACTCTGGTGTTCCACCTTTATTCTTCCTCTCCACAAGGGAGGCAAAACACTAACATTTCAAACTTCTGCCCTATAGCTCTTCTCTTTCCAATCTCCAAAATCCTAGAAAAATACATCCACCTCCAACTTATGCCTTTTCTGACTAAAACCCAACTTCTTACCCCTACCCAACATGGCTTCCAACCAGGACATAGCACCATAACAGCTCTACTCACATTCTTAGAAACTGTCAATCAAGCCCGAGATTCTGGGAACTTAGTATCCACAGTGCTACTAGATCTCTCTAAAGCATTTGATAATGTTTCCCATAAGTACCTTCTAAGTCACCTCTCAAACCTAAATCTCTCCCAAAACACTCCTTCCTGGTTCTCAAGGTATCTGTCAGATAGATCTCAGGCTGTGAAATGTAAAAAAGGCACCTCACTTTTCTTACTCACGCCTACCAAAGTACCACAGGGGTCCATCCTTGGGCCAATGCTGTTTAATATCTTTATCAATAAATTTCACTCTGCTATTCCTAATGCCAACGTCATCCAATATGCAGTTGACTCTACAATTGTCTGCTCTGCTTCTAACATCCCTGAACTCCTATCTAAAACTCAGACTGCTTTCTCAACTACTGAGATCTGGATGAACCAAAATCACCTTTCTCTCAAAGCTAACAAATCTAAAATACTACTATTCCCACCCTCAGAATCTTTCTCTTTTGATAAAAATTCCTTCCAGGTCCTTAGCCAAAGCAACTCTCCAACTGAAGTTGTTCCCTTTTCCAAACTACTCGGTCTAACTATAGACGAACACCTCAAGTTCAACATCCATATTCAGCAAAATATAGAAAACCTACCCAAAACTAGGCATGCTATACAGAAACAACCACTTCCTCTTACTCTGGCCTCCTCTTACCTCCTTCCTTTTCTTCTGGACAGTGCCCCGCTGCTAACTAACCTATCCTCTTCTATGACTTCCAAACTTGAAAGCTGTTATAACAAAATTTCTAAATTTGCCAAAGTCAAACATTCCACTCATTACTGTGTTACCCTCCAATCCCTCAACTGGTTAGAATTCACAAATTACCTGGACTTCCTCCAGCTCACTACAGCACATAGACTAATATTTAATCCAACCAAATGCCCCACTCTAACATCCTTCCCCCATACACCCCAAATAGAACTCTCTGATCTGAACAAAACTTAATTACTGTCCACAAACCTAAACGTCCTGCTGGACAACTTCTCCTCTCCTTCTCCTTAGGTAAGAAATGGAACTCTCTCCCTTCCACACTAAGGACAATGTCAAACACAAATGACTTCAAATATCATGTTTACACCTACCTCTCCTCCAAATGGAAATGTAACTGCATTCTCCCTACCTAGAACTCTTTAACAAAAGTCCCTGGGTGGGTATCCTCCTGGGTTTCTAAGCACCTTATAGCTGGCTATAACCGTCTATAGCTAATTCCCATACAATCTCTCACACTCTATAAATATTGTAAATAGCTTTTGACTTTTGACTTTAACTGTGTGAATTTGTTAAAATGTATCTGCACAATATTTTTCCACTATGTGAAATATTGCTCACGCTTTGTATTATTTGATATGTATTTGCACTTGTACTTTTATTTTTATTGGACTGCTATTTTTACTATAGTCTATTTCATGGAGCTTTTCTCCCCAGGCCTCCACTGAAATCGGGCTCTCTGGGCCCAGTGGACTTCCTCGGTAATCAAACTGGAAATAAATAAAATAAATAAATATTTCCCATTCCGAAGGAGGGATGGGCCTCCTTGAAATTGATTACATGTATAGCTCTGCAATCGTGGGACTCCACACATATCTACTGACCTCACAAGATCCAAATGTAGTGAAGGTTTTGAAACATGAGGAGAATAAATCTAAGATGATGTTGCTGCTTAATCTAGCAGAAGCATATCGATGTCAAGCAGGAATGGAAATCAAACCAGAAGTGGATAAAAACCAGGCAGCAACTGAATGTGCCAAAAAACAAAAGAAAAAATATAATGTGAAGGACCAGATGAAAAAGCAAGAAATGTGGAAAAACATAAATATAGTTGCAAGCATAGGAATCTTCTGGAAGTGCCTCATGTTGATCAAGAATGAATGCAGGAATGGTTAAGGAGAGGCAAATTCAAACCAAGACATGAAAGGTTAATATCAATAGCCTAAGATAGTGGGCTATGTACACGCTGGTTTACAAAATCCATTGAACATGTGGGAGAAACAGACAAATGTAGGTTTGGTAAAACTGAATTGGAAACAATCACACACCTTGTTGCTGGTTGTGACACACTAATGGCAGAAGGGTTAATTACTGAAAGGCATAATAATGTGGCAAGACTGTTGCACTGGGGATTGTGCAAACATTATGGTATCAAAGAGACTGAAAAACACTAAAAACATTAGCGACAAAGCATCATAGAAAATGATTAAGTTTATATCACATAGGATCACCCATTACCAACAGTGCAAAAGATAGATGCTAGAAAACCAGATATAGTGTTCAAAGAAAAGAAGACAAAAATAGCATTGATCATTGAAATTGCCACACCCAGTGACTATAGTGTCTTGTGTACAGAGAGACACAAAGTCATAAAATAGCAGGATCTGCAGGCAGAAATGAGAGCCATGTGGAAGGAAGATACCCAGACAGTTCTAATAGTAGTAGGAGCAATGGGTCTTATAAAAAAGACTTTACAGTCATATTTGGATATGTTACCAATCCATGTAACCTCATATGAATTGCAAAAGGAGTCATTACTGGGCACATTGAGGGTGTTCTGAAGAGCACTACTGGTTGACATCAAAGATTGAAACAATACTAATTTCATGAACGTTAGTCATACTTTGACTTAGGAATGGGGTCCATTCCCATCATGGTATCAAAAGAATTAAAAAGGCATTTGCATCCAGGGTACTCCACTAATTCCTGGATGTCATTCAAAGACATGCTGGTGAGCACATATATTTCCTCAGCACCCCTGAGGAGAGGACCAGCAATATGCATCTCTTCCACCATGTAGCAGACTACCCAGAGGTACTGGGTGTCATAGATTGCCCGCACATCCGCATCAAGGCATCACCTGGTGAAGAGGGTAGAGTTTATCTCAACCACAAAGGCTATCACTCCGTCAACTGCCAGGTCATGTGCAATGCCTAGGGCATTATCATAAATGTGTGTGCTAGCAGCCCTGGTAGTTTCACGACATCCACATCCAGCATGCCTCACAGCTGTACCAGGCATTTGCTAGGGGGGACATCCCATATGGTCATCTCATGGGGGATGCTGACTGTGCACTGGAGCCGTGTTTGACACCCATCAGAAATGCATACACACACACATGCACACACTCACACACTCTCACACACACACACACACACACACACACACACACACACACACACACACACACACACACACACACACACACACACACACACACACAACAGCATAATGAGGCACACACACACATGCACACACACAGACCAGGATTATTATAGAGCATCTGTTTGGGATGCTCAAGTCCCGGTTCTGCTGTCTTGACAAATCTGGTGGAGCCCTGCAATACTTTCCAGCCACATGTGCACACATGTTCATAGTATGTGCATGCTACACAATATGATACTGCAGAAACAGCTGCGACAGGTACATCACCGGGAAGGGACACACAGACCCCCACCATTGCCAAGGTCCCCACAGGCATAAGGGGACATGGAAAAAGAACCCCTTGAACCAGTTCCTGTAGGCAGATGGAGACATGCTAATATGCCTAGGCCTTGGCAAAGAGGCAATGCATAGCACACACACTGACACTGTAGGGACCCAGGAACTGACACCTCTCTCCAACTCCCACAAACAATAAAATGGATGACACACACATCACGCTACCTGTAACTTACCATGTATAGCTTTGTATTGCATGCATCCAACAGAGTCAGCCCTCAAGCAACATCCTCACAACTGCTGCAGGCACAAGCTAAGTCAGTTTTCTTAACAATAAACGAATGAAGTAGTACATTGTGGTAGCATATTTATAGTATCACTGCATGCATGCTAAGGAATGGGGTGGCCTACTGGGATAGCAGCAGACAACAGACAGCTATGTAGGACAACAGGAAATGTTCACCCAATACTGGCTTCCCCAGAGTATGCAGTAGTCCCCTAGCTGACAAATCTCACTAAAGTATACGTGGGGGTCTAACGAACTGGGGGGGTCATAGGTCACATGCATGGATGTCAATGTGGGGGTCCCATACTCACCCCTCAGCCTCACCCAGCAAGTCAGCCATAGAAAACTATAAATAAATGTCTGGCAAAGGCCCACAAATTGGGACAGTGATGAAATATTCCCCTACAGACTTACACAGTGATATCACAGCATGTCTTGCAGTTGCATTAAGGTTCTGAAGGGTAAGAAGTTTGAAACCCAAATGTCTGCCATTACAATCTAACCTGTGGTCTTTAGTGATACGCCTGTATTCTCCAAGACAGGCACAATACTATGCTAAATGGAACCAAAATGTAAAGCCAACATCAGCACAGTCTGTGCAAATGTGGAAAGTTGACAGGTGTGCCCCCCCCCCACCACACACACGTTCCCATAGAAATGATTGTAGGGTATTAGGAGCAGAGCACACATTCCCAAGGCTGTGCCAATCAACTTGATAACTTGCCCACAATATGCAGGGGTCAATGAGCTATGTATATGTGTGGTTAATATTGTCAGGATGTGGCCAGCACTTACTCCTGGCTGTCATGTCTTAGTGGCCTAGGTACAGTACTGTGGTTGACAGGGTCCATGTTCCAAGAACTGCAGTGCCAACTATTTTGCATGTCAACTACACCTACAGTAGGAGTTGTACACACTGTCCAGACATCAATATATGTTACTGCAGTAAAGCTGGACAGCTCAGGGACAGGGGGCCACACATATGGACAGTACACAGCTCAGAGTAACCTGCACAGTGCCTAGCATACCTCTCAACTGTACAGACTTTTTGCAGAATGTCCAGAGGTTTGCATGATATTTTTGGTCTATTTATCAGGAAATTGTGGTTTTCTAGCAAATCATTGTCAAATCACGAAAGACTAAAGTCAGAAAACAATTACAGATTGTAGTTTCAGACTTCATACCCTTTAGAAAAATGCATGCTAATACAAAATCTGTTATTGTATCACCTTTCTAGGTTTGCAAGACCAATAATTAAAAATGGTCCCTATATTTAGGCCTTTGTCCCCCAATTTCTTATGGCTTTTTCTGGATGTTTGGCTCAAAGAAGTTGAGAGGTATGGTGCCTAGTAGGACAGCAGGTACCTAAAGGTCTGTGTACTGCCAGGTTATAAAAGGCTGCCACCTTACTGTGTCACCTCTGACAGCATGTTACTTGCCGGCCAAAATCCATACCCCTGGAATGACAGGTTGTCACAGAAGGAGCACAAGAATGCCTTGTATATCTGTTCTGCTTGTCCTAACATTGCATTTGCCTGCCAACTATATGCAAAACAAGAAAGCGTCATGTCAAAACATCAATGGCAGACAGTGGAGAAGCAGACGTCATACCCATAAGAGAAAACAAGCAAATACCAAACTGGTCTCCCAACATTCTATGTTTGGCAGAACAGTATTAACACCCTGTCCCCATGTGTGGGCCTTTATCTGATTGTTATATATGGGCCTGTCCAGATGTCACTCTGTGACGGTTTGACAGCTAGGTCAACATGTAACCTCATAATAACATAGTAATACAAACAGTCTGAGGACCACAGCAGATGTATTGGTGCAATGATGGACAACCTGCTAAATAGGTACACTCAGAGATGTGAAGTCCATAACCTTATGTGTGATGTTATGGCATTTACCCCACTCACACCAGAATTACAACTACATAATAGCAGCCACTGTGGGAAAAGCTTGTGACGGACTATAGAAGGACAAAGAGACACACATAAGGGGAAGGGGAACCACTGGCCAGATAAATGGGGAATGTGCACACCAGAACAAATTGTGCAGTAACAAAGGTGCCCTGCAGTGTATGGAGTCAGTAAACATCACCTGCAAATGCACAACACACTCCCATGTAAGAGGAAGTCTGCAACAAAACAGAAACCCAAACAAAGGACATCTCAGAGGCAAAAACACATGAGAACTCCACAAATCTATACACCACAGACCATGCATAGTCCACACACCAGGATCTTGCAAACACTAAAGCCTTACCATACACCCAACATATTACTCATAGAAGACTCCACTATGAGACACACAGATGTGCCTCTCACCAGGCAGGATAATGAGAAAGTCATGGTTACTTTTTTGTCAGGTGCCATAATCTGCCATATCACACATGCACTCAAGTCACCCCACAACAGGTACAGGTATTACTCTGTTCTGGTCCATGGCAGTGTGAACAATGTCAGATGTACCTCCCTGGACTATAGGAAGACAGACATGATTCAGCTTGTTGAATGTGTCCCAAGCAGGTATTTCCCTAGCCTTAAGCAGCATTCTGCCATCACCCAGAATGACGGCTCAATACAAATAGAAAATGATTGTCAGTAACACTTGGCTCACTGTCTGGTGTCATCCCAGGGGAACCCACTGCCTGGTAGCCTGGAAACGTATGATTGACAGACCATGCTGCTTTGCTACAGATGGCCTGCATATGTCTCACTTGGCCTTCAGGCCTCTGGCAAAGGCCCTTGTCTCTCCCATAGTGCTTTTGTAGGGAAAGTCATGGGGTCCATACTACCAACGTAAAACACTCAACAAAATGCAAATTAAAGGCCATGCTGCTAAACGCTAGGAGTCTAAACAGGGACATGCACTCATTGCAAGCAGTCGTAACCTTGGAAGATGGTGACATTTGTGCACTCACAGAAATCTGGCCCACAGTTGCGGAGAGAAACCTATCCTTACCTGATCATTCATCTTATCACACAGCCAGATCCCAAAATGTCTGCAGCAAAGCCAAAGGAGGTGGAGTATAAATATATATTAGACAGACACACACCTCCAGGCTGGTCAAACAGTCTGACACAGACGAGACACTCCAAGTGCAGTCAACTGTTGAGAAGACCCCTATGAAAATTATACATAGCTACAGGCCAACATATCTGACTCAGGACACCCACCCAACATATCTGGCCCTATACAAATCTATCAAGATTCCACCCATCACCCTGGTCCTGGCTGACTTATATTACCCAACCATTGATTGGAAATCCAACTATGCCAGAACAGAAATGCACAGAGATTACCCCATCTTATTAATGCTACATCGTTAGGACATCCACTTGATACCCCCACAAGCTGGAAGCCATATGTCAGACTTGGCAGTAACTAACATGGTCAACCACTGCAGCACCCCATGGCATCATCCTCCCTGGCAAGATCCGACAGAAAAGGGGTCACATGTCATATCACCATCTCTCCTGACCCCCCCCCTCTAGCCATGGTAAAAGGAAAATGTCCCACAAGCTGATCACAGCCACCATAGGGATAGTATAAACAACTGAACAGCCACCTACCCCACTAGAGGAATAGGCACCAACTTCCAAATGTACACAAAACTACTATGCCAGCATATATATATATATATATATATATATATATATATATATATATATATATATATATATACACAGATGCACGGAATCAGGAATACCTGACAGGAGAACATTGCCATCTGCAAGGGAGAGTAAAGCTGTCTGCAAACATCAGCAATAAAGGAACTATATAACAAAAGGACAGCATTGCTGTCCAGGACCAAGAAGAAGCAGGTGCCCAAATGGAAGTAATCACCCCATAGCCTGAACAAACAAATAAGAGCACCAGTGAAATCCACCAAAGGCAACTCTGAGTCCAAATTGCCCGCATCTAAGACAGACAATCATAAAGCTTTCCCCACATATGTCGGCATTCCCAAAGGAAATTCCCAGATCTGTGCAGAACTGGTGGTCAAGGACACCACATACACAAATGCTGTAGATATAAGCCAATTCACTGGCTAACAGATTCAGTGGAAATGTCTCACCACTGCCCCCTATCAGGAAAGCAGGACATCCACAGTACCTGAACACACAACCCTTATCATTAGGGAACAGGGCATCACTGCCCTCTCAAAGTCAAGAAGACAGCCTCCATGGGACCTGAATATATCCCAGGCTGCAACCAACATGAACCCAGGCATGAACTGGCAGTATCATTATGCACCCTACATACCCAAACCCTGTGTCTTGCCTTTTTCACAGCTGAGTGGCAGACAGCCACTGTTATCTCTTCACACCAAGGTGGACTGTTCACCGATCTAGGAAATGAATGAGCCATCAGCCTAACTGGCCTGATCTGCAAGGCCATACAATAGATCATCATAGATCACATTAACAGAGACATTGGCAAAATCCAGATACATTACCCTACACTGTCTGCCATTCTCAGGGAAGGTATGTCAGTGAACTCTGGGTGACTTCCCTAGGGCAGCTAACAAAGGCATGGATGAGGGAAAGGTGGTGCACTCCAGCCACGTTGACATGGCCAAAGCCTTACACACTATTCCCCACTTGGCCATAGTACATGAACTCTGTAAACTAGGCAACAATCCATATGTTACCAGCTGGGTAGCAAACCGGTTCAATGATAGAACCCAAATAATCATAATAGGGGTAGCCAACTTAAACAGTTTTAAAGTTTATCCAGCTTAGCTGGAAGTCAGACAACAATGAACTTTCCTTAGGGTAAGTCTATAAAATGGGAGAAGGCACTGCTTACTCTCTTACCAAATGAAGGCAATGATTCTCAGTATCCATTTTTTCCAAAAAAGGTAGGACATACCAGTATTGTTTAGTGACAGTTGTTATCTCTAGCTTACTCATTCTTTTCTCATTCTTGCCCTTTATTACTGACATCTTGGTTCTGTTTAAGGTTCCTGTATTTTGGCTCAACAGGAATATCATTAAGGACCATTACAATGTTAGTCTGTCTCTTGGACACACACACCTACACATACACACTACTCCTTCATGTTTTCTTCTTTATGTTTCTCTGCCTCTTTATCAGTGGGAGCAGAACCCTCTCACTTTCTTTCACTTCTATAGGAGCTCTTCCTCTGAAAAGAATATCTCTGAAAAAAATATTTTCAGTTTTACTTTACTTACAGATGTATGCTGGATAAAGTCTTCATCACTCGTGCTTTACACTGACAGAAAGAGTTTAGAGCTCTGAATGCAGTGTTTCTTATACTTTTACATTACTAGTAAAGTCTTTCTTATTGATAAATTTCTCCCCCTCAACATTCACCTGCTAGTTTCAGTTCTCATTTTTTGAGTGGGTGGCCTCCTGTTTTAGCTTCACAGAAAGATAAGATTCTGCAATTCCATACTTTCTAATTTTATTTTCCCCTGGAAAACACCCTTTCAATGAGTGATGCATTATTTTCATTTCTACTAGTTACTTCTACTCCTTTCTTTGCAACACTTCCGTACTGCATTCTATTGTGCAACTTCCTTCTTTCTGTTGTCTTTGCTCCTGCAAGCAGCTCTATATGAAGTTTGTGCTGACATAGCTCTTTAAATAGTGCAAGTTCTTAATCTGTCTGCAACCATAGCCAAAAGTTAGTACCACTGTGGCTTAGAAAATACTACAGAAAGCATAGTACAAAAATGGATTCTTAAGATGAACGCTGAGAAATATCCTGGCTTGAATGGAAATAGTTCCTTAAAACCTTTTTTAAAAGCCAGACCTTTGAAGCACTAGAATTATTATATTATTGTATTTTTTTAAGTATTTTAACTAAGTCTTTTATATATATTTATAGTAATGTTTTAACCATTTACTACTATATTAATGCATATTTATTTATGTCTTTATGCATATTTACAGTTACATATATTTAATGTTACACATTTATAAGCATTGGAACATGTGACTATTGGATTGTTAGCTGACTTTATTGCATCTTCTATATAAGCTTTATTATGTTAAACTACTGTGTCTGATGAAGCAACTAGTGTAGTTGTGAAAGCGCTAACCATTTTTAATTTTTCTATTTTTGGTTTGAATAAACGTATGTTCTTGTGCTAACTTGGTGCATTTTATTTCATTTTACGTATCTGTTTTATGAACCTTGTTTTTACCCTGAGTCGTTCATATTCTTTTTGTTTGGATTCTTCATTTGCTCGGCATAAGGGGCACACGAACAATGGACATATCTTCTCCTGAGGATGCAGAAATTCTGCCACATGTTTTTTTTTTACAGCTTTTGGATTAATCTGTGAATCGTTTATTGAATGCAGATTGTAACAGTGCTGCTAATCAAGAGAATTTTAATAACCAACAAATGCATGAATTTTACAAGAACTATAGGGAGTTGGAAAATCTGCTATATAAATACAAGAAACTTCAATGGAAGTGCTTACATCTTCAAGCATCTTTGGACATTAAAATTATTCCATGTGGTCTCAGGATTTTAAATATGCCTACATATGGGGACACATATCCTGAGTTGCTACACAGGTGGCAAGAATTAAACTTACAGTTTAGTTTTATGTACATGGAGCTACTGATAGATTTTTTCTTTCCTATTGAAAATGAGCTGAAGAGCCAGATTACTTTATTAGAAAGAAAGATTTCTGAAAGCCACATGAATGATGTTGTGTTTAACATAATGGAACAACTTCAATAAAATATTGTTTCATATGAGAAAAGACTTAAAACAGTTAAATTGAATAAACTGAATTGAGATAAACTTGATTTTATGAAGCATCAGGTTTTCTCTTGGCCCAGAGAACACAGAAGGGCATTGCCACAAGAAAATGCTAATTTACAGAGTAATCAGTCTGTTGCTGCTTCTGCTCCTCAAGGAAGAAAGTTTATGCTACCTGAAACTGCTATTGAATCAAATGCAGCAAGCTGTCAACATAATCAGCCTGCTGGCAGTCTTTCTATGTCAGTAAGCAGAACAATATCAAATGAAGTTGTTGCAGAGTGTATTAAAACATCAGCGAACAGTAGTGTTATTACTTTATCTGACTGAACAGCATAGCTCTGCAAACAACAGGGCACCTTCACAGTTGCACTGTTTAAGTGAAAATCAGACTGCAGCTATTGTTAACAATATAAAAACTACAAGTGCTTCCAGGAGTTCTGGAAATGTTAGCAGTCCACAAAATGCTGTTTTACATCAATGATAGGAAGTAAATAATGTTATTTTTTTGGACAAGAATTTGAAAGGGAATTTTTCTTTGAAAAATCCCCTACCTTACAAAATATGGTTGAAGAGTATGTCACAGTCAAGGAAACAGGTAAGGAATCAACATCAGGAAGAGAACATGCAGTTGCAGAAATGGAGAAAAACATGAATACAGGTTTGGTAACAAATATTTCCTCCATTTTAAGTAAAGAACAAATTGCCCTTTTAAATAAGGGATTAACAATTATTCCTGCTAAGAAAGCAGATTCAGCAGAAATGCTAAAAGATTTAAGACTGCTGGGCAGAAGCCTTACTTTAAAAACTATGTTTCCAGTTCAAACGAGTGACATTGTTACCATTTATAAAAGACCTAGTACTTTCGTTCCTGTGTTCCCACCAGGGATACAAACTTTCATAGATGTTTGTGAGACTGGCTTTAGGGAATCGGATATGCAGACAACTAAAAACAGGTTTTGCAATTTGTCGAATGATGAATATAGAGCTTTGCAGCAACTAAAGAATATGCATTCTGTAGAGGTTAAACAAGCTGACAAGGGTGGGGGTATTGTATTACTGGATAGAGACCTTTATATTTCTCAAATGAGAAATATGTTATTGAATACACAAGTATATCAATGTATTAACAGAACGATGGTCAATGGGATTATAGATAGGGTGTCATTTTTAATTTTTGATCTTTTAATTACTAATTTGATTGCTGAATCTTTATTTAAATATTTTACTACTGAGAACCCTGTTATACCAAAAATACATGGTCTACCAAAAATGCATAAACATGCTGTTATTCCACCCATGAGACCTATCGTTTCCGGAACTGGCTGGTGCACTGAGCCAATGTCTATTTTGTAGAAGGAGCTTTACATGTTTTTTTAGATGAATGCTACACTATTCTTCGAGACACCAAGATGTTTTTAGAATGTCTACATAATAGAATAATGACTCTGGGACAGGGAGATAACTTCATTTTTGTTACCATGGACATAGAATTGTTGTTTACTTATATACCTAATTTATGGGGAATAGACAAAGTTAGAAAACGTTTAACAATGAATAGATGTTGTGACAATAAGAAAATTCAATTAATATGTAGTCTTTTGGAGATTATTTTAGAAAATAATGTATGTGTATTTGAAAATGAATTTTATTTGCAAAGGGTTGGTGTAGCTATGGGCACTGCAGAAGTGAGTACATTAATATTCACAGTATAACAGTATAACAGTTCACAAACAGTTCATGTGCCAAAAGAATACTTCTCAATAACTACATTTGTATGGCAATTAATTATATGAGTAGAAAAGAAACTACATAGTCACATAAATGGTGTGTAAGCATTTGTAGGGGTGAGTAAAACTCTACACTGATAGCTCTGTACTGGAAGTTGCAACAGTCAGGTCTGAGTACAACATGTACATCACTGTCTACACCTCTAGCTTCATTTATAAGACGTATACCAACATTCTGACTTAAACAACAGTGTCCTCAGCAAACAAGCATGGGCCCTACTCTGGAAATCTGAAAGGGCTACGCCTACATACCTTAGCAATTTAGAGCATCGGGTTGCTATGACAGTGAGTACTGCAATTACCACACAGCAGGCTGTATGTATTTACCAAATGCTGGGCACCAACTGGTGCAGAGGGCATCACATGCACATGAGCAGATACCTATAGAAGCAGATTGTACTTGCTATCCCCACATGCAATCATTACATTGCACGTGTCAGCAACTGTAGAACTACTGGAGAGTAGTGACAAACTGTAGTACTTAATAAATAAATACATAATTAAGTAACAAATATATATACTTAATTAAAAACTAAAGCTATTAATTAAGAAAAAAAAAACTTAATTAATAACCAAAAATTAAACTTAAGTAAAAATCTTTACTTAATAAAAAAAAAAAAAAAAAAAAAAAACATTGTCAAAGCATACACAGATGGACCTGAAAGGGACAAACAGGTATGTAACAGTTTGTAGTTACCAGCAAGTAGTAGATGTTTATGAATAGTACTGTACATACTCTGAAACATGCATATGTGGCAGCAGTAGGTATGTATGCACTGATGCCATGCAGCATTACTGCCATGGAGAAATTAGTGTGTAGCTGTGTGCAGTGGGACATAACTATGACATATGTAGCTCAGCATTATATGTCAAACATCTGAACATGTTATCTAAGGTCTGTACAGTACTGCGTTTAATGGCAGTTTCGGGGAGTAGGGGAAAAAAAACCTATATAAACTCGGATGTGACAGAGTAAGACATGCATGATAGTCACATAATGTGTAGCTTAGCATTGGCAACTGCTGTACCAGGCTAGTATAGTAATGTAGCATTTGCAGTTATATATGCTCCCTGTACTATTACTATATGCACACGTGTGGCAACTGTCCATGTTGTAGCAAGGTCCAACAGGTCATCCATGAGTTGTACAGACTTACAACAGTGCAGACTCTGTGTGTGTATGGCGCACACATATGGCGAGATATATATGTGTCTGATATGCTAGCATCTGAACATGTGCATAGAGCAAGGGACATACTGCAACTGTTTGTGAAGGGTGGACATTTATATGTTGGTGCAGGTTGTTATGTGCATATTTATATGTAGGTTGTAGTGTGTGTCAAACATGACAGCATGCAGTGCTGGTATATGACATGTGGTGTTTAAACACCGTGGGTATGATTTGTTAGGTTTGTAGTCTTCCAGATAGGGGGTCCTGCTAAAGATACATGGGCTGAGAATACCTTCCATGCATTCTGCACAAGACTGTGCAATATCATTATATAACTGTATCCCTCTCAACCTTTGCATAATTGATATTCCCACCATGAAAGGTGGACTGTATATGTGCCGATGTGTATATCTATATGTACACCAACGGATGTTCATATGTACGCTCAAGCTCAATGTTGTACACATATTGCCATCTCTGTTGTTAAAAAGCCTGTACCCATGAACTACCACATAGGTGGTAGTCTACTCAACACCAAAAGTGTGATAAGAGACTACGGGACACAGGTGGACAGTAGTGTCCCTTTTGATAATCACAGTGCCACACTAGTCATGTAAACTGCGTACGGTCCACATGTCATCATAAAAGGTGTGTCATCCATGGAAATGGAGGTCAGTGTTCCACTCTACTCATCAATCATAACACCCATCATAGAGTACAATGGCCCTGTTGGTATGTACCTCAGAAGACATCCACAGCAACTGTAGATGCCAGACACATACCTCACAAAGAGTATTACTAGACTCAAACAGTTGCCCTATGCAGACTGTCTTACAAAAACCACAGCTACACTGTGTAGCATACCGCCTACCCAGAGGCTACCTCTGCTTAACATACAAAGCTATGCCAAACCCACAGGTGTTGGACATGCTCCATGTAAACAGCTGAAACTCTATACAAGCTACACACTGTACTGATCTAAACCTTGTAACGTCAAAAAACAGAACATGCTTGAGTGGTACATTATCATCTCAGACACATACCATACTCTGGGACTAACTACCTATCAATAGCAAATGAAGGTCCTCATTAGCAGTTGCCATGAATAATCATGATGATTGGATGTGAGATAGGAAACACAACCCGAGAATCACCTCTGCATGACAGGGGCACATGAACCTACATTACATGGGTGTTGAAAGACAGGGTACCATATGGCTAGGCTTCCATAGGCCTTACGGATAATAGCCTATTAGCTACCTAGGACCCGATACACACACGCATGTACCTGTTGCATCACTTGCTATGTGAGGTTGACTGGGTGTGATGGAGAATGTGTAGGTGAATGTGTCAAAGATGTGTATATGTGTGATAGCCTAGTGGGAAACTGTGTATATCATGGTATGTAGTGTTGTAGCTCTAATCCCAGCAAATGATATGTATGCTATTGCTAGGCAGGAAAAGCAGTATGGCATACGGTGTGACGTAGTCCCATGGTGTTGACTGGAGCGTGCCATTGTAGGCTAAAGCAGTACATGTATACTTATTGATTGTTAACACTAGTGAATACAAATCCTGTATGAACTGTAGTACTACCTGAAGCTGTAGGCTTAAACAGCACAGTATGGTTTATATCCACATTGCTTGGAAACACTGTTTTGTGTGTTACCTGTAGTCCTCACACATTACATACCTCAGGCATGAGGTTTTGTAGGTGCTGACATACAGTACTGAATGATACAAAGGTAAAACTAATCCGGGTTGCCATACCTTTGTGTCTTGTGGGTATGTCTGATGTGTGTGTGGGTATGCCTGTAACATGGCCTCGGTGGTATGTGTGTCACAGGATATAAGTGCATATCTAGCAACATGTATAGTGTAGTACAGCAATATGCCACCTATAGTGATGAATGTGCACGTATGTTACTGAGGGGTTTGCTATCAACAAGTAGCATGGTGTACTGGTAGTACTGTAACTGTACTTTACATTCATTTCAATGGATGACAAATGTATGTATGCATTAGCTTCATATACACCTCCTGTGGCTAGGTGGTGCATTGTGTCACATACAGTGTGCCATGTACTGTTGTATAGTCTTACATACTGGTTTCACTTTGTTGCTGTGCAGAACATGGTTTGGTATATAGTATGTGCCAGGCATTGTCAGGCAGTTGTGGGCTGAGCAGTCATATGTGGTATTAAAAGTGTGTATCTACTGACAGCCAATAGGTTGCTATATATGACATTTCATTGATGTCTGTACTTTAGAATGTTAAGTGTGCCACATGACTTGCTCACAATTACTGTTTTATCGTCTTCCAGGGACATGTCTCACAACAGGAAACCTGCTTATTCCCCTGAGGATGAGGAAGTCATTGTAGATGCCCTGATACATCATCACAACCTGCTGTTCTCCAGTACCAGCCAGGACCAGCATGGGTGCACTGCACTCTGGCAGAATGTTGTCCGTTGGGTGAATGATGTAGGCATGCATAACCGGACATATGAGCAGGTATGCCATCACTGCAGTGATTTAATCAGACATGTCAGGCAGCATACCTCTGATGTCCACAGACAACAGCTTGCCACAGGTGGTGGTGCAGCAACACATCCCCCCCTCACCAGAGTGGAAGAGCTGCTCCTCAGCATGGTGACTCCTGGCCAACCAGTACAACAGACCTGTGTCATCATGGAGGCTGGAGTCACCCAGCACGTCGATACAGAGTGTGCAGGTAACATGGCATATCTGTAGACCACTGTCAGCTCAATTGTTAGAACATGCATTTGTCAGATGTGTATTATGTATTCAGAAGATGTGGAGCCTGGAGTCATGCAATACTGATAATTTGGGACATAATCTGTATGCCTGTGACTGTCACCTCTTGTACTACTGTAAAATTGCAAACTCACAGCAGCAATGCCATAGCTGTTGACACTGACAAACTGTCTCATATCCTTGCAGGTCCCTCTGGTGTGATAGCAAGACAGCAGACCCATGCTGGTGAGTGTTCTACATTTAATATAGCATATAACATGTGAATGTCATAGGAGAGTTGTAGGCCATATACACATGTTAAACACCTAGACATAGTGCATGCTCTGCATGTTCTCTGTGGGACTATGCACATCCCAGTAACATGAGCAGCTGCCTCAAACACATGCAATACACAGAGCATCCCAACCAATTGTGGTACACTGTAGTGGACATTGTATAGGCAGAGTCAATACACATGCACACAACATACACCACTTTGTCATATGCAGTAAGTGTTAATATGATACACATGGCATATGTAGACACCTGCTGTAAGGTCATACTTCAGTATCCCAAATGTCATCAACACAGCACACATACTATATTTGAGGGGTAGAGGCCTGTCATGGGGTGGTGTGACATGCTTCAACACACAACACAGTCATGTTAGGCAATGCTCTCTATTGAACACCTGACATACCCATGTAACAACTGTCTGTGAAATGGTTAATGTAGCCAAAGTGATGCAGGTCAGGTACAGCAAGATAGTTGCCAGTGTGACATACATTAGTGGCCTTGAGTGACCACATGATGCTGCCTGATGATGGCTCTGGTACTACACTACATCCAGTTACAGTAACTACAGTACTACACATAGCATTCATTGTTATACACCTGACAGTTGTGTGCATCCGGCCATGGTATGTATACCTATGAGTGATGGTGCACAGGACATTGTAAAGCATTTCAGACTTGCACTGCAATGTTGTGTACATGTACACATTGTGTTCCAGGGTGAGGCCAATCATTAAACAACCCACATGCATCAATGACATGTATACTGTTATCAACAAGGACTCTCTACACTCGCACTGCATGCTGTTGAGCAACACACATCCTGCATGCTGACACGTGTGATCGGACTCTTTGGCTTGTGATACTGTACACCATCAACCACTAATGAATTTGTTCCATATTGCTGTTGGTGTGTGTGTGTGTGTGTGTGTGTGTGTGTGCGTGTGTCAACTTGACTGAGTAGTGTATTTGTGTGCATGTGTGCAGGCATGCCTGTGTGCATGTGATCATGTGCTCATGTGTGCATGTGTGCATGTGTGCATGTGTTCATGCATTCATGTGTTCATGTGTGCATGTGTTCATGTGTGCCTGTGTGCCTGTGATCATGTGCTCATGTGCTCATGTGTGCATGTGTGCATTTGTTCATGTGTGCTTGTGTGCATGTGTGCATGTGTGCATGTGCGCATGTGTTCATGTGCTCATGTGCTCATGTGTGCATGTGTTCATGTGTGCATGTGTTCATGTGTGCATGTATGCATGTGTGCTAACATCCTGTACAGATGGTAAAGCGTGTTTCCTGTCTCCCTCTCACAGGTGCTGAGGTATTGTTGGATGAGTGCAGTAGGGAACCTGAAGTCACTGCCACAAATAGTGGACATGATGATACATGTGTTGTGGCCCAGGCAGGTTTGACAGGGTCTGTCATTGGTCCGCCAATCGACAGTACACAGCTTTCCACCCCATCTATGCACACATACATACTGCCAATACATCCCTCAACACTAATGGCCTTAGCTGAGGAACTGCATACAGTAGGCATTGACCAGGACAGTGTGGTATCTATGGCACATGCAACCCCACACAGCAGCCATGCCCAGACACCTGGAATGTTACCACATAGGCATATGTTCAGGGGTTCTCGTGGGAGCACTGCTGGTCATAATGCCCCTGGCAGATGTACCCCCACAGGTATCACAACCTCAGGTTTGTTCCGGGCTGTAATGCAGGCACAGGCACGTATGGAACGGTACACCAGGCAGGGACTAAGGGTGCAGAGGGCTCATAATACCGCTATCAATGACAGTATCAGTGACCTTGCTGGTGACATCCGTAATTACACCAAGGTCATTGACAGACATTGGGGGGAGACACTAGATGTCCTCCACAATGTAATGTCCATGTGCCAGGACAGTGCAGGACAGCTGAGACATTGACGTGGATGTATGCCAGCAACATCATCAGCTGGCAGTCATCGCAGACAACACACAAGTCCCAGCCGCTCCCGTAGTGGCAGTACCAGCCCCAGCAATGTTGGGGCTGGGCTGTTGGTAGACCGTCTGAGATGACCACGTGCACGTGGCTCTGGCCAGTCCCAGCAGGGACATGGGTCCAGTCAACATCCCTCTGCCTCTGACGATAGTACCCAGTCTGGCTTAGTACCCGATACTGTCCGTGTCACCCCTGCCAGGCACTGGTACTGTGTCCATGGCCAGAGACAGTGATTTGTACACCCTGGCAGGTACAGTCTGTGGCTGTCCCACAACCTCCTGTATTTGGCAGCCACAAGGGGGAACTGTGTGCATGCAGACACACACACATAAACCCAACACCTAGGGCTAACACATACACACACACATTACATCAACACTGACCCATACTGTACTGTTGTCCCTCACACACACACACACACACACACACACACACACACACACACACACACACACACACACACACACACACACACACACATACATGTTGATTGGATGGGTCATTGTTGGACTCTGGCAAACTAATAACACACCCTGTGCATATGATGAAATTGTGCCACCTCCTGTCATCTGTGACACTGATGCAGGAGCAGGCTAACCTGGTGCTGATGCACAGGGTGACCTAATAGCAGTGTAGCAATGTTAGCATGTTGTCAACAGTAAAGTGTAATGATATCCTTGTAGGTATATCTGAGCAGGCATGATGCATCAAAACTATGATTATCAATGTAGTATTGTTTACACCAGTGTTATTTCCAAACATGGATTGTCTGCCCATGTGCCACTTGGCTGATGTGTGTGGTACTGGCAGCATGTGTTGGTGAGTGGACGGTACGTGTGTGATGTGTGCAGTACAGATTTGCAGGTGTACATTTGTGAACATGGTGGAGGTGCACTGTTTGCATGTACGTGCATGGTGGGCACATTGGAAGGGTGACATGCCCTGTATTACACAGTGTTAACACTTCATATTTCCTATTGGTGGCCAGTATGCATTTTACTACACATATGTTACAACTTGGGTACACATGTGTGTATGACATGGTGTGACACTATGCTGTGGGTGATACTGTTAATATCGGTCATTGGTTTGCATTCTGGTAGTGTACACAACCTCAACAGCCTGATTTTAACCAATCGTTAGATGATGTCTTGACAACTGACACACAGCTGTAGGATACACTGTAGCATTTGCATCCTTCCGGTACTGTACTATACCAGTTACCAGTGGTATTGACCACCACACATTCCCGTGACCACTCCTGTTTGGCATGTGGCCATCCTAGGTACAAGCAGACACACTAGGGATATGTCCGTCCACATCTGGTAATGCATACAGTGGCCTACAATGCATTCTCTGGATTAGACACTTATCCTCCACAAGGGTATCATACAGACAGATACCTGTTGACCAACCCATGCTATGAAGCTATAAGCCAACTATAGCATAGTCATCCACATTTACTATAAATAGTATCCTGACAGTACCACATTGGTAGTAGCCCACAACATGTAGCAGGGGTACCGATGTGTACATACAGCCACATGTGATGTCATCTGTCCTTTGATATCCACATTCTCAAAGGTATGCTGATGTTCCTCAGTGTATCACATAAGCAATAAGGGGTCTGTATGCATATCCATGGAGTTGTACACTTATAATGAATGCCCATTATTGACAGACTGTGTTGTGTTTGAACATGTCTGAAATATGCCCCAGGCATGAACCCTCACTCACACTATTCTATAGAAACTGTCGTGTGTGTGTGTGACACAGATGACCTAGGGCACAGATCACTACAGTGGCTGGACTTGCCACATACATACATATGTGACCTACGGTCTGAGAAGCAGCAGCACCAACTGTCAATGGTAACAGATGTATTCGTGTTGAAAGCAGGCTTCACACCTATGAAGTGATTGAGGTCACATGTACATATATGTCTTTGATACACAGTTATCAATTCAGGTCACATGTACATATGTGTATTTGCCACACAGATACCTGAAGTGTGCAGTGCACATACTGTTGTTTTACTGATATGTCATACAGTAGTAAAAGTAAAACCCACAACACATTGATCAACAGTGTCACACACACACACTCACTCAGCAATTGCAGGATTCAGACCCCTACCTAACTATGTTATGATACTAGAGAGATACGCATTACCACGACGCACTATATGTTTTACTGGGAGATTTCATTTCCACTGCTGTATTTATGGGATACTGACATCATCAGACTTGCCAAAGAGGAATTTACCTCTTTTAATGTGTTTTGCCAGTCTACAGAAAGGCCACTCCTCTCAAAGGAAATCACACACACACACACACACACACACACACACACACACACACACACACACACACACACACACACACACTCTAAGCAATTGCAGGATTCAAACTCCTACCTAACTATGTTATGATACTAGAAAGATAAGCATTAACATGACATGCTATATGCTTTATTGGGCGTTTTCGTTTCCACTGCTGTATTTATGGGATACTGACATCATCAGACTTGCCAAAGAGGAATTTACCTCTTTTAATGTGTTTTGCCAGTCTCCAAAAAGGCCACTCCTCTCAAAGGGATTCACACACACACACACACCCACATGCACACACACTCAGCAATTGCAGGATTCAAACCCCTACCTAACTATGTTATGATACTAGAGAGATACACAATAACACAACGCGCTATATGCTTTACTGGGTGGCTTCTTTTCTCCTGCTATATTTGTAGGATGCTGACATCATCAGACTGGACATGTGTGCGCACTTTGTTTTATGCAATCCCAGGGATGAAACATGTGGGTCAACAGGTGTTAACAGCTTGAACAGGACTCCACAATTCTTAGCTTGTGTGATCTCTCTGTGTACAAATTGCCATTCCTTCATATGGCAGTACATATTTATGCACAGATTGTTGATTTTGTGGATACAACATGTGTCTGGGATGTTGATAAAGGGCTATTCAAAGTCTATGTGGGATGTGTGTAGCTCCTTTCAGTGATGTATGTCCTGGGTGGCTGCCTTGCAAACAGTCTAGGAGGTTTGGGAACCATGATCTACCCATGAACATACCACAGTTGGTAGTGTTGTGTGTTTGTTGGCTTCCAATAGCTCTGTTTATGACTTCAATCATGATGGACTCCATGGCCTTGCAGCTCAGACTTCATAGGCTTATAGGACTATAGTTCCCATTGTCTGTTGTGCACTAACACTTGTGGGGTGTGCCATATGTTGCTGTAACACATTCAACAGTTTCAGATCCTGTAGAGAGGGTGAGGCTCAACAGACTGTTCAGGTGCAGGGTCTGTTTGTTTTGTAGTTCACTCATGACACATATAGGGGAAACAATGTTATCCAATTGATGCCATGTTTTCGGCTTTGGGAGGAGCTGTTTACCCATTCTACATGTGATATCTCCTGGTATGATGATAGGGCCTTTTGTCAGTGGGAGGTGGGTATGTATATATGGGCCTGTCTGACAGGATGTCGGCATTGTCAGTCAGGTACAGTTGGCCCTGACTCAGGACATATATGAGTGTGTATTGCTATTTATGACATAGCTGAAGGAGGTGTCATGGTTCTGTCTGGACTCCTCCGCAGTTAATTTTTCCAAAACACTGACAAACCTGACCACTAAACCCCTGTTATACTCTTTTACACACTTAACACCCTACTGATCCTTTGTGATCAGTCAACAGAGTATGTCATCATAATATCCTGGCATGTCCAAAGGTCGGTTTCGTGTGTACTCTCCAGTCCAGCTGGTGAATATTGGAATTTTGACGCAATGTTACAACTGCCTTATGTACACAGACAACCCTCTCCTCCTCCCAACAAACTCAGATATATGTGAGAGATGCAACTATATAGACAAACAGGAGGCTGAGCTCTCTCGAACCGTGACTGGCACAGTCTATCAGGTGGTGAAGGTAACCACACACACCACAAATCCAGTCTCACATAGGCCTATAACGACAGCAAACAAAATACATTACCACACAAAAACATACTCGGATGCTCTAAATAAACTCTGCCTAAGCAGCAGAGACCTCTATAGCAGACACCCAAACAACTGCTACCCCACAGCAATACCCACATATCACATAGTTCACAAAGTCAGTGTGCACACAGTCACTGCCCTTAGGGCTAAGCAACACACCTAATACACTTGTAATAGGTGACTTTTATTGTCAGACACACTGACATCCCACTCACCAGGCTGAACAAGGAGAAGGTCACTTTGAGCTGTCTGTCAAGTGCCAGGATCTGCCACATAACTCTTGCACTCAGGTCACTCCAAAGCAAGTACAAATATGGCTCCATCATTGTCCATGCTGGTGTGAATAACCTCAGATGTTCCTCCCTGGACTACATGACAAGAGACATAGAGGAGCTCTCTGATCATGTAGCCCAGGCCAGTATGACCCTGACCTTGTGTAGCATCCTACCCTCACCAAGAATGATGTCACAGTATACAGACAAACTGATCACTTTTAATGTTTGGCTAACATATTGGTGTAATTCAAAGGGGATCCAGTGTCTGTCAGCCTGAGATGACATGCTCGACATGCCATGTAGCTTCGCTATGGACGGCTTGCACCTGTCACCCCTAGACTTTCAAATACTGGCTAAGGCTCTTGCCACCCCCATAGTGGTTTTTTTAAGTGAGCCTCAAAATACAAACCCACCTCCATAGACGTTACAAGGTAAAATAAACTAAGGGTAATGCTGATCAACACCAGATGTCTAACCCTCAAAATGCACGCACTCAGGACTCTCCTCAGGAGAATGTCGATATCTGTGCAGTAACAGACACCTGGTTCAGGCTCCCGAAAGCACTCCAGCACTTCCAGGTTATACTTCATACCATGCTTTTCGGCCACAAGACTCGGACTGGCCAACAAAAATAGGGGGAGTATCCATATACATCACAGATACACACACCTCCAGGTTAGTAGCACTGCATGAAGCATCGGAGACCATACATGTGCAACTAACAGTGGGCAAAACTGCCTTTCAGTTTGTAGCCTGCTACAGACCACCCTCCCAAACTCAGGAACACCACTCAGTATTCCTGGGAACACTGGAGAATTCGAAGGTCTCTCCAAACACAATTATATTGGGTGACTTCAACTACCCAAACATTGACTAGGAATACTACTCAAGCACCAACACCCTCACCCAACAGTTGCTAGGATTTATAAACTCAAATGCTATGGCACAACTGGTCACCACACCCACAAGAGGGGAAAACATATTGGACCTGATCATCACCAACATGGGGACTCTATGTTCCACACCAGAGGTATACCCCTCATTGGTAAGGTCACACCATACATTTATCTCACTGGACATACATATCCCATCCCCACCCCCATCTTAGGTAATCTCGGTGAAGAACTTCTCAAAAGCAAACGTCACACTTCTCCAAACCAAGGTGGTATCCGTCAAAGACCCTGGGACAGTGGTAAATATGGCTCAGACCACTGAATCCTTTACAAACGCATTCTATGGACACCTACTGGAATGCATGGATCGTGCTATCCCAAATAACAACAAGACTCACTTCTCCAAAGGCAGGGGACCTGTCTGGTGGACCCCAGCCATTAATAAGCTATACAACAAAAGGAGGAGGCTACTACATGATAGAGCACAATCCCAAAAAGGGAAGGCATCTCTGATCAGTACTAGCAAAAAGCTACGATCACTCATCAATTCATCTAAGGCACCCTTCTAACGGAAACGTGCACCAGACACTAAGGACAATCACAAGGCCTTCTTTAGTTATGTCAGGAACCTGGGTGGAAACTCCCAGATATGCTATGAGTTACTGCATAATGACAAAACATACACTGAACCCACAGACATTGCCAACATCCTGGCAAACAGGTTCAGTGCAAATGTCTCCCTCCCATCCCCCCTAAAGAGCAAATGTCCATCCCAACAGAGTGTAGCCTCCCTGACATCACAGATGAACAGGTGAGTGCTGCCCTCTCCAAAGCAGACAACACAGCATCAATGGGACCGGACGGTGTCCCGGCCTGCATCTTACATGAGCTTCATGACGAATGTAACCCTCACATTAATCCACTGTTCAATATCAGAGTTACTACAGGATATGTACCCAAGGAATGGTGTACAGCAACAGTGGTCCGGCTCCGCAGAGGTGGTGCCACAACGGACCCCGGACAATATCGCCCTATAAGCCTAACTAGCCTGGTCTGCAAAGCTATGGAGCGTATTGTCATGGAACTCATATATATAGGCATCGGGAACCTACGGACACTGGATCCTACACAATTCGGCTTTGTTGTGGGCCTCTTGAATCTGTTCAACTTCTTTAAACAGTTACCAGGTCCATAGACGTAAGGAAGGTTGTCCACACATCCTACCTGGACCTCGCAAACACTTCAACACAATACCCTACTCGGGCATTATACATAAGCTCACCAGCTTCGATATCGACACATATGTCACAAGATGGATTGCTAACTGGATCACAGATAGCACCCACATGGTCAGTATTGCAGGTGCCATGTCTGACTATACACCAGTTACACGTGGCGTCCCACAAGGCTCAGTCCTGGGACCTCTCTTGTTCAGTATATATTTCTCTGACGTACAGGCTAACACAGGAGGAATATGGCTGACCATGTTCGCAGATGACTGCAAACTGGGTGCCATAATCAACTCTCCAGCTGGCACAAGCATCCTCAAAAAGGGTCTCACAGAGATGGATAACTGGTGCCAGAGCCATGGCCTACAGCTAATTGCCATTAGATGCATAGTCATCTCCTTTGGGAATAACAACGTGCCCACACATTACCACATAGGTGGTAATCCATCACGTACGGTAGGTGTTATTAGGGATTTGGGGACACGAGTAGTTAGTACTCTCACCTTTGACAATCACGTTGCCAATGTGGTTAGACAGACCTTCTATATAGCCCACCTTATCCCATAAGGTTTCACATCTGGATCAAGTGAGGTCATTGTGCTCCTATACTCATCAGGCCCATGCTTGGATACAATGCCCCATTTCAGATGTACCTTACCCGACTCCTGCAGCAACTGTAATGGCCACAAAAGTACCTCACCAAGTAGATCTAGGGACTCACACAGATGCCCTGCGCAGTTTGGCTAAAGTAACCACAGCTATACTCAGTCGCTTACCGCCTACTCGGATGTGATCTGTGCCTGTTGTTTAAAGCCATGTCCAACCCAGAATTAATGGACATGCTCCACCTCAGAATATCCGAATCCCTTAGAGCTACATGCTCCAGGGACGTAAACCTCAGCACAGATATTAATAGGACATGCTGGAGGGACAGATTCCTATCCCAGAGGCTCCACTCACTCTGGAATGAGATCCCAGTCCCGCATATGCAGAGCACCCCACTGACCACCTACAGAAGACATCTTGACAAGTGGATGGGTGATCGTATGTTTACCCCTGGGATATCTTCTGGGTCCCTGCTAGACAGAGGCACAATAAACTAAACGTAAATGGGCTATCTTGTGTGACCTACTATTCACAGGCACAGTCTACTAATCTAACAGGGTTGCAAAAGCCAAACACACTCTGGCTAGGCTTATACATGCCCTAGGGCAAATAGCCTAGTATCAACCTCTGAACCTATGATGATGTTCGGGATGCACATTGTTTATTGATGATACTGATTGCAGGTTTTGTTTCTTCTTTGCTTTCCCACTTTCTATGAACAACCTAAGTATCTGCAGAACATATTTGATTATGACAGGGTTCCACTATATTATATATGTGTCTGTTGTCATATAACTGTGTGCACAAGGCAGATTGGTGAATAGTGAGAGGTTCCTGGGTTAACACATGCAACTGCCGGATATGTGTGGCCCACTGCTGTACTCAGACATGGCCTAAGTGTGTGAGCATGCCCAGTTCAGCCTTTCAGTGTTTTGTTGCCTGACATTTGTCTCATTTATTCAAGTGTGTGAGCATGCCTAGTGTGACCTTTCAATATGTTGCTGTCTGAGGTCCACTACATTTGTTGATGTGTGTGAACATGACCAATATTAAAATTTATATTATATGTGTGTTGAAAATCAGGTTCTATTCTTACTGCAGGGCTCACCTTTGTGTCATAACTCAACAGGGATTATGCTGTGCCTGCAGGATTTCCATGAGATACTTTGCATAGACTTATCAACATTTCTTCATACAGGCTGACCACTGATATACTGTCATGGTTTAGTGGTTCAGTACTATGACTATAGTGCACAGTATCATGGGTTTGAGGACTGTCACTGCTTCATATTTTCATACTGGGCAGACCAGACTGCTTAAGGAACAGTGAAGCAAATATGACCATGTTTACCTGCTTTTGCTGAACTATGCCCAACTTTGACCAAACTTGCACAACATTGCTCAATGTTAACCAACATTGCTGAACGCTGCCGAATATTGCTCAACATTGCCCAAAGTTGTGCTACTTAGTGTGTGCAATGTTGTTTACATATACTAAATAGTGGTAAAAGCTATTTAGCACTGCTTTATATTGCTTAACACATGACAATCATGCCTCAGGTGGTGCTACAGGGCTGCCTATGTCGGATGCACATATTACACTCCCTATACATGTTTGTTAACAGGTAGTGTCAAGTTAGGCATCCCTTTTACTATATGTGCGAGTCAGAGAGAGGTATCATTTCCAGGGTTCCTACTGAGCCAGTGTATATGCTATGTATTGCCTCTTTGCCAAGCTCAAAGCATACTGGGCATGCCTCCTTCTGCCTACTGGGGCAGGCTCAGGTCGTTCCTCCTCCGATTCACGCTCTGCCTGTGATGGCCTTGGCAATGGTGGGGGGCTGTTTGGCCTGGCCCTATGCTGCTCCTGCTGCAGCTGTTTTTGCAGGATCATATTATGTAGCATAGTACATACCATGACTATTTGGGTACATGTGGTTGGTGAGTACTGCAAGGCTCCACCAGATGTGTCCAGGCACCGGAACCGTGACTTGAGCAGCCCAAACACACGCTCGATTACATTTCGTGTTTGTGCGTGTGCCTTATTATGACATTCCTGTTCAGGTGTGTGTGCATTTCTGATGGGTGTCATCAGCCACGGCTCGAGTGCATATCCAGCATCCCCCACTAGGTGATCATGCGGGATGTCCCCATTGGCAAATGTCTTTTACAGCTGTGTCAGATGCCAGATATGGGAATCAGGGTAGCTTCCAGGGCAGCCAGCACACACATTCATTATTATGCCCTGGGCATCACACATGACCTGGCAGTTGGAGGGGAAACCCTTGTGGTTATAGTAGACCCTACTCAACTCACCAGCTGGTGCTTTGATGCATATGTGCGTGCAGTCTATTGCACCCACTACCTCAGGGTATTCCGCTATTTGCTGGAAAAGACGCATATTGCTGGCCAATATCTCACAGGAATTGGGGAAATATACATGATCACCGACATGTGCTGACATGGCATTCAGGAACTGGTGCAGTACCCTGGATGCTGATGCCTGTGAAATCCCCATCATATCACCAGTTGGTCTCTGGAAGTTACCTGTTGCTAATATTCTTAGGCCATCACATACCTTGGTTTCCACTGGGATGGGTTCCCCTCTGTTGATTCTGTGTGTGAGGCATGGCCTGCACAGCTCAACAATTTGCTGCATGAGGTCTCTGTCCACTCTATATCACTCCACTATCTCCAGCTCATGTAGCCCCTGGTAGGTTACCCTGGGCCTGTACACTCTTCTCCTTCTCCTCACTGTGGGTTGCTCAGCAGCATTCACATTGTCACCACCCTCAGCATGTTGCATATGTCGTCTTATAACAGCAATGGCAGCCCCTAACATTTTTTGTCTCAGTAAAGCTTTTTTCAGTTTTCACTTTTATTAGCTTACTGCAGTGTTGCAGTGTCTCTGAGAAAAACATAGTGGAAAGTTGCTTGCTGAGTTTTAAGTGCTGGACTGGACTGGGCTAGTGTACTGCCTGTGTAATTGCCTGATTCTGATTGTTTTCACCTGCTAGCTCTGCTAGTACTCCCTGGTTAACTTCCTACTATTTGTTGTGCTTCCTTTTCCCTTTCTGTTTCCTCAGGTGGGCAGCGCAGCGCAAACAAGTGCAAACATGCGCACACCAGCTCACACGTGCGCACACATGCTTACACGGACTGCAACTTGCTTATTCTTGCTAAAACGCGTGGACACAGGCACAAACGCGCTTACACAACTTTAACCGATCTTAGACATGCTTACTCCGGCTTACACGCACGCACACAGGCACACACGCACGCACACAGTCTTACTCGGATGTACGGGCGTGCACCTGCGTGTGAACACGTTGCAAGCACTTCTACAAGAAACTTTAGTGTTATCCACGGCATACACCTTCAATTTCTTGCCTTTAGCTAGGGTACCTGTTGACACACCTCTTCCAGTGATGAGTAACTGACAGCAAACACATGCCACTCTGCTCCAATGAGCTTCACTTCTTTCATACATACCCCCCTCATGATGTCACCTATCTTCTACTCTGATACTCCCCTTATCCTACTCCTACACTCCACTGACTGTGCTCTTTTGCTGTGTAAACTTGGGATTCACTATCCTTACCCTCATTTGTATAGAATTGCCTACTAATGCTTGGTTACATCTCTTAGACTGAGCTTCCCCCCTTAGCAACCTCTACTCGGTAGCCATGTTGTCTTCGGCCTGCCATTCCCATGCATTGTATATTAGGAATTACAATAAAACCCACATTTGTGGATTTTAATTATCGGTTTTCTGGTTTTTAGAGCGCAGCAAGTGTGCGCGGTGCCACGCTACGCTTAAACATTGGTGATCGGGATAAAAAAAATTTTGGCCATTGGCATGCTTTTTCAACTGGATGCATCCTTTTTGGAGCTGTCACGGCTCCATTTTGCTATTTGCAGAACCGTACTCCGTTGTCAACGGAGTACAGTTCTGCATATAACACTACTCTTACTCGGACAGGTTCGGGTTTCCTGGATTGCAAATTTACCTCGTTTGCATACCTTTCACCTGCAATTGAGGTAATTTGCATATCTTAGCCCTGTCTTTGTAAGAGTCGTTTTAGAAGCTCTGTTGCACGCCCCTACCGGCTGTTCCTGGATCACTCGGCAGACATGTTGGCTGCATGGAGTCTTACTCTACTCTTAGACTCCATGCAAGCCTTCGTGAATCCAGCTCAAAGATTATAAAGAGAAATTGGCATTTACTTCAAGAAGTACCAGAGTTGACTAATATAATCAGTGAAACTCTGTTATTATCTTTCAGGAATAACAAGTCTTTAAAACAACATTTATGTTATAGAACAAAACCTAATAGATTTGATTTTTCTACACTTGTTGGTACTTTTCCATGCAGACGTTGTACTGCATGTAAATATATTCATAGCAACAAGACATTTATTCATCCTCTACGTAAATTTACTTTAACCAGTTATAGCTATGCTGATTGTAGGACTGCTAATGTTGTGTATTTTTGTTTCTGTCAAAAATGTTTTGCACATTATGTAGTTAAAACTAATAGGGTCTTGAAAGACAGGATCCTTGAGCATGTTAGAGACATAAATAATTGTAAAGAGACAAGTGCACTGGCAAATCATGTTAGAAAAACTGATTCATCTCATACTTTTAAGTTTTTTGTTATTCAACATGTCCTCTCAAATATATGGGGAGGTGACTTAGAAAATACTACAGAAAGCATAGAACAAAAATGGATTCTTAAGTTGAATGCTAAGAAATATCATGGCTTGAATGGAAATAGTTCCTTAAAACCTTTTATAAAAGCCAGACCTTTGAAGCACTAGAATTATTATATTATTGTATTTCTTTAAGTATTTTAGCTAAGTCTTTTATATATATTTATAGTAATGTTTTAACCATTTATTAGTATATTAATGCATATTTATTTATGTTTGTATGCATATTTACATTTACATATATTTAATGTTACACATTTATAAGCATTGGAACATGTGACTATTGGATTGTCAGCTGACTTTATTGCATCTTCTGTATAAGCTTTATTATGTTAAACTACTGTGTCTGATAAAGCAACTACTGTAGTTGTGAAAGCGCTAACCATTTTTTATTTTTTCTGTTTTTGGTTTGAATAAACGTATGTTTGTGTGCTAACTTGGTGCATTTTATTTTATTTTACGTATCTGTTTTATGCACCTTATTTTTACCCTGCATCGTTTGTATTCTTTATGTTTGGATTATTTTAAATTCAAATGGGCAGTGATTTACACTCTGCTTACATCAACAGTTTCTCCAAAATAACTTAACAAGAAAAGAGAAGAAAAGAAAAAAGTCCTAACAAACAATAGTGGTAGTCCCAGCAGTTTGCACATGTTCAGTACAGGTAGGAATTAAGGTTATGTTGGAGTTTGTCAGTAAAATGTTTCTACCTCTGCCTGTGCTCATTGCTGCAGGAAGATGTCCAGGTTTCCTACATAGACACTGAACAACTATTTTTCTTGCTGTGGCATAGTATCCAGAATGTTTTTTCAAGGGAATCATTGCAGTACTGTAAGACACCAATTTATCTGGTTTGGTAGTGCTATAACCCTCTTATACATCACTCCTCGTAAGAATACTACTTCATTAAGCTATCTAGGTGATAGTGGCTTGTAACTATGCTGATTACAGCATACATACTTAATTTTTTTAGATGCTATATTAACAAGAACCAGTTTTCTCTATATAATTACATAAGAGAAACTCAAAACGCAAACTAATCAAAAGCAAAAAGAAATAAAAAAACAAAATATCCAAATCCTAAAATTACTGAATGACAAATACACCGAAGTAAAAAAAAAAATCAAAAAGTAGCACATTTTTGTAGGGAGATAGCCTTCCTACCCCCATGTTGAAGCCCCTACCCACTCTGAATGTGTGTGTGTGCGTGTGTGTGTGTGTGTGTGTGTGTGTGTGTGTGTGTGTGTGTGTGTGTGTGTGTGTGTGTGTGTGTGTGTGTGTGTGTGTGTGTGTGTGTATCAAAGGATCATAGGAGATTACTAGGCTATTGGCCCAGATGTCATTTTAAGCTTAGCAATTTCATCTCAATGTAATACCATAGGAATGCTAGTCAATACCCATAACTGCATTTAGTGATGACTTTCTATGTCCAGGATGGCTGTGGGCTCTACCCCTGGTAAGAATTTATGGTGCCCCATCCACTCGTCCAGGTTTCTCTTGAACAGTGTCATAGAGGTGCTCTGTTTCCGATTAATTTGTAGCCAGTTACAAAGATGCAGCAGTCACTGGGATATAAATCTGTCCTTCCATCATGTCCTTTTTAGGTCGTAGGCCATATTTAGGTCATTTTGGGTCTATATTAGAACAATGAATAGTCTAAATATCGAATGGCCTAAAGGCCGAAAATGCCAGACCTCGAACTCGCTATTGTGGGGGGCATATACCAACTCCGAGATTGCACTACAGTGAGGAAAGTGCAGATATTCCGATCTTCACTGTACTGCGATCTCACTGTAACAGTTCACTGTAAAATGCCGTTCTATAAACTGACTCTTCAGTCACGTAATATACAACCGGAATGGGTAGCTCTAGTCCCATTTGATTTACAGATATGCAGCAAGTTCATTAGGTTTGGGTCTTGGATTGCTCTGTAGACCAAGCATACGTTTCCCCTAAGAAGTCTATACGATATGAAGTATAGTGACAGGGAATTTAGTCTGACTGTGCAAGGCACATGCTGGAGCTCCTTGATCATCTTTGTTAGAAACCTCTGAGGTCTCTCTTATTGCTGCATGTGCTTAGTATGGTACATGCCATATGGGGCATTATACTCAATTATGGGCTGGATAAGTGCTGAGTATGGGGGGTTATAACTTCTTTTGCTCTTGAAGCAATAACTTTAGTAATCAAGTGAGCTACACAGAAAGCTTTCCCTACTACAGTAGACACATAGTGGTTGAAGTTCAGGTTGCAGTCAGCTTGTGATCCCAGGTGCCTTACCACTTCATGGCTACTTAGGGTATTGTTGATTTCATAGTGTGAAGGGACATTGTTTGTGCCAAAGGGAATGATGACGTATTTCTTTGCATTCAGTTTAATACAGTGATTAATATACTAATAGACCACTTACAGTGAGGGTATGTCTTTCAGAATCAGGGCAGATTTATGCTGGCAGCAACTCTTTTGGAATCTGGTCCACATTGTTGTCATTTACTGAAATGGACATTCAACCAAATGACAGACACAAATAAACACCATATCAGCATGTTTTTGACCATTTTGTATTACTATATAAAGATGTTTAATGAAGTAAATGATGTCTTACATGTGTTTTAAAATTAATTGCTACCTGATATGGGATATGGTAATGAAAAGACAATGTAAAACCCTCATATTAAATTGTATTATATTATTTCTAATACTAGAACAAATAGCATTTTATAGCAAATTTATTTACAGTGTATTCAGGAAATTTTTAATAATTAAATGCATTTGATTTGATGTATCAACATCATGAAATCATTATTTTGTTTTGCATGGTGTTCCATTTCATGGACTTATACTCTGGCTTAAAAAAAAAAAATTACTTGCATCCAATGCATCTATCTTTATTGCCTTATTTTTTTCTATAAAGCTGGGGACATCTTATTAAACAGATTATACAATGATGTAATAATTTACTGAATTTCAAAATAAATTGCAAATTAATGTACGAATGAAGCATCGGGTTTGGGTGTGTGGCTGCGTCGTGTGTGTGTGTGTGTGTGTGTGTGTGTGTGTGTGTGTGTGTGTGTGTGTGTGTGTAAATAATAAATACCTTGGCAGTAGCCTGTCTTCATTATACTGCTGTTTAAAACATAAATATGACATAACATTTAGTTTAAAAAAATTCACTAGGAAGACTAATTGCGGTTGGCATCCAGTATTTGAAATCAGTATCCAGCAGTAATCTGCAGAATGCAATGTGTTCAGCTGCAATGAAGAAGATGCCATATGTGGCTATGGGACTGTAAGAGGACAAGTGCAATAAGTGTAGCAGAAAAACTAATAACATTTGTCTAGTTTTTACATTCCACTAGAAGTCATATGTACAGCAGGACAGGGATAGAGTACAATTATCACTTGTCCTTACCGCTGAAGAGCACCTTAGAATATCATTACTTGTAAATCGCACACAAAGTGAAGCTAGTTCTTAGAAACTCTGCCTCAGGCTTCCAGTTCTTCAGTTTTATTGACCAAGCTATAATAATGAAGTTTTTTCACCACTCAGAATCCGTGTCTGTAATTTGAAGTGTTTCATGGCTTCGGGTATTTGTGTTATCCGCATTCCATCTCAGATTGGCTTTAGGCATATTTTAAATGAGAACGCAGTGTCTAAATTTGCAGTAATTTTCTGTGACATTTCCAAGCCTTTGGCTGCCTAAAATGCAGCAGAACATGTACTAAGAAAAACTTTCCCTAATGACTTTGGAAATTATTGTCATTTTCTGCAGTACTCTTTTTTATGGTCACAATAAACTCAGGTGAAGGTCTGAAATGATTATACAGACATTAACTATATTGGAAGAATCATATAACTTACTGATCCCTTTAATTCCATCTGTTTCAAGACATTTTCCCATACTGGGCAATTCATTAAATAAAGGGCGTCATAAAAACAAAGTGAAATCATTCAGCCTGATTAGAAGGTTTTTCTCTGCTTGGCATGCACACATAGGTGTATATACACACACACACACACACACACACACACACACACACACACACACACACACACATATATATATACATATATATAAAGTATTCATTTAGTCCTATACGACAGTTACAACTGATGAAACAAGCACTGAATGATTCACACATGCTCCCATTAGATATTAAAATTACTTTGATTATGTGGAATTTCCTTTCCTCTCTTTTTATTTACCTTTGGCAAGCAGAAATACCTTGTTTGAGGTTTTTGTTTTTATCACTGCAGTGCTATTATAAAAATAATCATTTTAAAAGTAAGCAGAGTATACCTGAAAGAGATGGAAAAATGTTCACCTTCTGAAACTATATTACTGCAGTTTTTACTTCAAGACAAATTGCTTACGTTCATTTAAATACTGCAATGTTTATACTTGAGAAGTGAGAAAAAGACCTACAATCTTTTTACTCCTGTCTGCATTTGTACAAGCATATGAGGATTACTGCAAGGCCAAAACACGAGTAAATATACTAAAACTGAGGTTTCATTATTAAAAAGAAATTACATTTTCTAAAATCCCATTGCATAATAAAACAACATCACATGCATGAATGTTTTAGATAGCCCACATCAATTAGTTTGCAGACATTTTTCTGTTATGTAGGCTAATGGACCACCTAAAGACTAATTGTCTCAGATACTGTTATAGCATTTTGACTTGTTATTCAACACTTACAAGACAAACAAGGTTCAGTTTTTCAATAACTGATTGTCTGATTACCTTGTTTATCCAGAACAGGTTTAAGTGAGACAATGCCTGTCCTTGTGCTAAGTGGACACAGGGCAGGATAAAACAATTCCAGACAGAATGACAGCCTATTGTATGATACACACACACACACACACACACACATGTACACACACACACACACACACACACACACACACACACACACACACACACACACACACACATTCACAGAGTACACAGATGTGAAAAAGTTGGAGAATTATCTTTAGGATCTGAAAGAAAGCAGTTGCACCTTGGAAGGAAAAAAATTATGTATACATCGGAGAAAGTCACATACAGCAAGAGCAAGTCTTTTGGAATCCGATCCCACTATGAGCCTGCGTTATAGATAAACGTTACACTGAAATAAGTCACTTACACTGAGAGCAAGAATTTTGGAATCAAGGCAGGCTTACTCCAGACGAAGTCACTTCCACTGAGAACAAGTTTTTTTGAATATGGACCACAGTCTTACTTACACAATCATGCAACCCATATGTGCACTATTTTAAGAGGAGTATCTCAGGACATGGAAAATTATAAGTTAAAATAATGCATTATTTTATAAAGCAACTTGCACTTCTGCTATTTAAATGTATGAAGTAAATTTCATTACATGTAACTTTTCACTGTAACTATGGACCAGTCTCAGATCTGTGTGGTTGATACATATATCAGACTAGACCCCATACTGCTGTCTCTGTTTTCTATGTTAAACTGAGATGGCAGTACAATTGGAATGAATTAATTAGTGTACAGGTATCTACTTCCATCCATTCATCCATCCATCCATCCATAACCCCTTTTTCCCATTTTTGCTTATGGCATTGGGGTGTCACATCAATAGGTAGACAATTGGTGTCTCTCTGTCTAAGCAACACATTGGATTATTTCACTGAAATTCTATGAAAACTCCAACAAGCACAACTCTTTTTACCCATTTTAAACATGCATTCTACATTTTCCTATATATGACACACTATTAAAAGTAAATCGCACAATGTTCCATTCATAGGATGTTACCATGTCAAATGTATTTTTGAAGGATGCAAATGAACATGTTACAGCTGTATTCTTTAATCTTGGATGGTGTTACATATTAGATCCCTCAGTTCATTCCTCTTATTGACATTTTTTTTTTGTACTAGTGCCTCTGTTTGGAAGATGGCTACTCCAGTGACCTATTCAAGGCATAGATATTTGCAGAACCACATTATATATTATCTTATAGACCAGAAAGGCATCACTACTAAGCAACATGCAAGAAAGAGAAGGTAATGACAATTACTGGAGAAATTCAGATTAGTTCAACTTTTCCAGCATAGAATTTTTGTAGTGAGCAATCACTGTACTTTTTGCATGTTTCATGTCTCCTGTAAAATGGATACAAAATGGAAAACTTTACTCAGTCATGGGCCATGCTGGTGAAGTTTAAAGTGTTACAACAATCTCAATGAAGTAATTACACATGACTTTTAAAATGTATTTGGTCACAAAATATGCAACTATGACTTTGTAGGTATGCATTGAGGGATGTATAAATTATTGCATAATACTGAACTCAGATATTTAATGATGTTGCCATGTTTATGACTAAATTATCCATTTAACCCCCAAGTATAAACGTTTCAAGTCTTTAAGCATTACATTTAATGGCATTAAAGCTGAAGTCATTAGTACTATCCTGGATATGTATTTTTAGAACTCTCTAGAAACATATGCATATTTTATTTAACTTTTATTTCCCTTTCTGGAAATTACCAGAATATTACATTTTTCAAGCCTTTTGTAACTTTTAAATCTGAAAACAATAGATCAAAATGATGTAAGTCATGTGCAAAAACCTATAGGATACTTCTAGTAACCCCTGCTAGGATGGCCAGGTACAACCCTGTTCAATATGCTGCATTCTTTTACTTTACTATTATTTTGACCAATCCAAATCACTTGAAATTTAATACTATAAATGTTTCCTTATTCAGTATTCTTTAAAATGTGTTTTTTATAAAGCAAGATTTTAGTCAAATTATGGAAAATGAATATATAGGACCCCACGTTTCTCTCTTTGCGCTTAACATTCTAACTCATAGGTTTGCAACCTGCACCATCCACTTGGTAGATTACCTATGCAATCAGTCTTTTAACTTAGCAAGGGTTGTATATTAATAAAAAATATCTTCCATTGTTCTCTTTGGTATTCCTTTGTTGTTTACTTACAGAAAATTAAATGGAATGAAGACCACATACTTTGATTTCAAAATCACTAAAACTTTACTTCATCACCAACAGCTTATGCATTTGTTCTGTCTTACACAGACAATCAATGCAGCATGCTTTGGGGAAATGTGCTCATTGTTTTAATAGATAATAATGTAGTAAATATACTTTGCTTGCCTGTCATTATACTGTATTGATTATGACACTATCCATTACATCATCAGCTTGATTCTGTACAATCTGATATTAAACTGCCATTATCACTTCTGGGACAATGACGTCTAAAAAAGTTCATTACATTTGCCAGACAGTAGTAGAATAATGAACTTTTCTATAAAGAAATAAGTTTAATTGAGAAAAAAAATAAATATAAACTATATACAATAATAAAGAATCAACACTCTTTAGACTTCCTTACTTTCCAATAAACCTGTTAGTAAGAGTCCATGATGTGAACAATAAAATGACTTTAATGTAATTTAGCAGCTCTGAAACCAGAGAAGTTTTCTTTTGTAATCACTTAGACAATATGGTATTAATTATCTCTGATTTGGCAAATAAGCATCAGAGATGTGCACTATTGCAAAGGATTTTTGGTATGCAGCTATCCATTTCCTACCTTCTTAACGTCGTCAACAAGCTGACTGATATATCTGAAAAAAAATCCACCTGCTTCTTATGACATAAGATCTTTTATTTCTCTTAAGTTGTTTGCGGTCAGTTTTGTAATAGTTATGCATATATCTGATTGTGGATTATAACTGACTTTCATCTTCGATCTAAAGCTTTGGTTCTCATTATTATAATTCCTTACTACTACAATGCTCTTGTATTTGACTAGGATTAAATGTGATATAGTTTTTCGTGCAATAGCTCACATTAAGGTACGCATATCTAAAATTAATGTAAATGTTATGCATCCCAGAATAAGTATAATAAAATGTAATTACTGTATTCTCATTCTTAATTTATAGGGTGCATAATCCTGTAAAACTCTGAATGGTTTAGCATTACTTTATTAAAACATAACATGTAGATGGTAGCTTTAAAAGAAATATACCTACTGTGTACTATACATTAGAAACTAAACAGATAAAGAAACAAGTTATTAGCAAAATTGTTACCTAAGAAGTAAAAGAAGAGTTATCATGTTATAGACAAAATCAACACCTTGGTGTTAGACAAAAAAGAATACCTAGCAGCAGTGAAAGATGTATGCTGAGGTTTCATGTAGACATTTGTCAGTTTGCACTGTAAAGAAATGTGCTTGCTAGTCCATATACATTGTAATAAATTCTTGGAAAAGTTTTTTGTTTGTTTTTTTGCCCCACCCCCATCTATTAATAATCTGCCCCTTCCAGGCCAGTTGACCTATCATATGACATCACTGGGGTCAAGGTTGATAACTGGGAAAGTATACCATTTAGACAGCCATTGGAGTGTCTTGAAGTTTTTATTTCCCTATCACTTAAAACCACTCTGAAAAGTACTGCGGAAGGGAATACAATAGGCGGACAGCTGAGGACTTCCTTACACTTAAGCAAGGAGCATTCCTTCCAAGCAGTCCTGTCCCTCCATCAAAGCAGGATGTTGGTTTCTTCTACCTCCCACATGAAAATCACACCAACTGTGTCCCCTTGATTGTGTACAGCCCACCTAAACTTTCAGTCTTCACACTCTGTACCTGACTCATCCAGTGCTGGGACTGTCAAACCATGATCACTTAGGTCACAGTCAATGATCCAGAAAAAAAAAAAAAAACATATAGGAAAATTTGACACACTGACTTAATTAATAGGCCCAAAATTATACCCTTAAGCTTAGTAAGTTGGATTCACTCAGTAGTCACATGTTCATGGAACTGTAAGTAGAACACTCAAAGTACACACAGATAACATAAATTACTGTATGCCAGGGATAAAAAAAATAGTACCAAATATGTATACATATTGTTTTTTGCAAAAATCAAACAACAACTTATAACACTGTGAAATAAACCAGAATAACAAGAGTAACAAGAACAATCCCAAATAAGAGATGTTAAAATGATGCTCCATCCACCTGCGTTTGTGTTAGCTGGTAAAGACTTAAAAGATTGCATGACACATTGAAAAGAGTAGGGGGATTTCTCCAATGCCCTAGTCAGTATGAATGACACCTTGAGTGTCCACTGAAAAGAGTTTAACAAGCTTGTGGGACTTACCTGGTCAACAAAGGATTAATACATAAAATAGATAAAAGAAGATATGATTAAATTAATGCTTAATAATGACGTTTCACGTAGACATTTGTCAGTTTGCACTGTAAAGAAATGTGCTAGCTAGTCCATATACATTGTAATAAATTCTTGGAAAAGTTGTTTGTTTGTTTGTTTGTTTTTTTGCCCCACCCCCATCTGTTAATCATCTGCCCCTTCCAGGCCAGTTGACCTATCATATGCCATCACTGGGGTCAAGGTTGATAACTGGGAAAGTATACCATTTAGACAGCCATTGGAGTGTACTTCCCTATCCCTTAAAACCACTCTGAAAAGTATTGTGGAAGGGAATACAATAGGCGGACAGCTGAGAACTTCCTTACACTTAAGCAAGGAGCATTCCTTCCAAGTAGTCCTGTCCCTCCATCAAAGCAGGATGTTGGTTTCTTCTAACTCCCACATGAAAATCACACCGACTGTGTCCCCTTGAGAGTGTACAGCCCACCTAAACTTTCAGTCTTCACACTCTGTACCTGACTCATCCAGTGCTGGCACTGTCAAACCATGATCACTTAGGTCACAGTCAATGATCCAGAAAAAAAAAAATATAGGAATATTTGACACACTGATTTAATTAATTGGCCCAAAATTATACCCTTAAGCTTAGTAAGTTCGATTCACTCAGTAGTCACATGTTCATGGAACTTTAAGTAGAACACTCAAAGTACACACAGATAACATAAATTACTGCATGCCAGGGATAAAAAATAGTACCAAATATGTATACATATTGTTTTTTGCAAAAATCAAACAACAACTTATAACACTGTGAAATAAACCAGAATAACAAGAGTAACAAGAACAATCCCAAATAAGAGATGTTAAAATGATGCTCCATCCACCTGCATTTGTGTTAGCTGATAAAGACTTAAAAGATCACATGACACATTGAAAAGAGTAGGGGGATTTCTCCAATGCCCTTGTCAGTATGAATGACACCTTGAGTGTCCACTGAAAAGAGTTTAACAAGCTTGTGGGACTAACCTGGTCAACAAAGGATTAATACATAAAATAGATAAAAGAAGATATGTTTAAATTAATGCTTGTCAACTATCAGTTGAAAAATTATAAAATTAGTATTAGTTGCGGTAACCACACACAGGATGCAGTAACAGTAATAAGGGATAGTGAGAGGCCTGTAAGAGTATAGCAGCAACCACACACTAACAAGTGCATTCAGTCTGCTCTAGTAAACCTTGAGACATAATATGAGTGCAGACCATTCATTTATTTGTTAAAGAAAGACTCCTTGTCCAATTCCAAACAAAATAAACCAGTTCATCTTGCAAAGAATTTATATAGTCCATCTGAAGACAGAAATTCTGGGGATATCCATTCTGCTGCTATATAAATTCTAGTGAAGCAGCATATAGTAGTGTTTCACAGTCTCATATTATGTAAATACACACCAATACTTTTAAAATTTAGTAAGCTCTGGTGCACAGGGTAAGGGGGACCTTACAACTAATGACTAATTCTACCATGATCTGGATAGATTTGCAAACTATTTTACTAAATTTTCTTAGAATTTAATAAAGAACGCTAAAATAATGTCCAACCCAACATCAAAGAAAATCATGACACAACAGAGGAAAGCAATAAATGAAATTAATAGTGAAAAAAATATGTAAAGAAAAAAATGAAACTACAACTATAAACATTAGGTACAAATTCAGCTCACCAAATTCAAGGTATCACCACATTAAACACTCCAAATGGTGGTGACAATCTGTTACGTCATCATAGAGTCCTATTCATCAAAAGCAACTCCAAGCACATGGCAAATTCTCTCTGTATTTAATCTCTTTAAAGGGGGTACACAACATTCTTGATATGCTTCCCCATATCAGTCCTAACTTGACCTGGGGGCACTGATGTCCTAGCCTTCCATTCCCTACCACAAAGTAACTTTACTGCACTGGACAGAACCCATCCCACCTCAATAACTGAGTGTGTTGAGCCTGCTTCAAATACCTTAAACCAAAAATCTAAACTTTCCAATCAAACTGCACAGAATCTCTTCTAACAAGGTACATAGACATTCAGAATATCCAATAACCCGAGTGCAATCTCAGAACATATGGATATTATCTTCACTAGGAGCATCACACCTCCAAGAGTTCCTGGTCTTTCTGGAACCATATTTATACAGCCATCTTTGGGTCAGATACCATTGAAAAATTAGTCTAATCTTTTGATCCCTACACTTTGGCGGGTTCCTATTAGAACGATGAAAACACATTTTGTCAAATGCGTTTTCATAAACACCTAAAGAGCGAACAGGCAAAACAGCGAAGTAGCTGTTCAGTGAATTCTTTCCCTGGGAAAGAAGTCACTTGACCACTTTATTGCTTTGCCATGTTCTGCACTGTAGTGTGGTCTCAGAGACTGCCTTATCCGGTATAGCTCCCGAGCGTAAATGTGCAAGAGTTACTGACCTTAGGTTTAGGGTGTAGGTTAAGGTAAGTGCATATGTTTTAAAATGTTTATTTTTTTTTGTGTTAGATGTATGGTTGAGTTACATGCATATGTGTTTTTAGCTGTTTACTTTTTTGTGGTAGGTAGAATTAGGGTTAAGGTAGGTGTGTATGTGTTTGGAACTGTGTACTGTTTTTTTTTTTGGTTGGAACAGCGATTTCTTTCCCTAGGAAAGAAATCGCTGTTCTAGGTGTCGACATTTTCAGCTTTCACTGAAATAGGTTCCATGAAACATCGTTTGCTGTTTTAAGCATTCAATGTTTTAATATAGACCCACTTTGGCAACCTATTCAGTTTGGGCAGGGTTTCCCAGATCATAGACTGCTCAGTCTTGGGGAACACTGCTCCCCCTGCCATTGCCCTCTTCCTGTTTCTCTCCTTATTGCCATCACTGTCACTTTTTACATATCCCTATAAATGACACCTGCCTTTCCCTTGCTGACCTTAGACTATTCTGCCCAAGGAACTGGTTCTCTGTGACCCAGACTCCTCCATAACAGGAGTCCACCATAAAGTTAGGACCTGCTTATATATAAACCTGTCTTGTTCTATTAAGCCATACTCCTATCTCAATGCTTCAAAGCTCTTAGGCATTTTCTATAATGCATTAGTAAACAATTGACTCCACTCACGTATTCCTTTCTTCCCGATAGTTCTCTAGATCCACTAGCTACATTTTTTAATATATGTAGTGATGAAAAATTATGGAAATAGGTCCCTTTCCTCACCTCATATCACTTAACCTCATGATTTCCTCATATAAATTCAGTAATCACTCTTTTGGCAGTAAGCAGAATATACTATCAGCTGCACTGCTCTGAGAGATACTTTGGGTTCCCATTCTGAGTTAGTAAGTCTTAGCAAATGGGCCAGCTTAATGCTTACCAGATAACTAGACAAATGAGGCAGCCCCCCACCCCCAAAGCATTTCAGAATTAATGTGGCCTGTGCTGACACCCACCTGGTCAAATTACCTATAATATGTTGGTTAATAACTGTCTGCATTTGGAACAAGTTGTGATGCCTGGCAGGTATTGGCAAGTTCCAAAGGGGATACATTATGTGCAGCATTATCATTACATTTAAAGCCTGTGTCTTTCCTGAAATAATATAAAATACTCTCAGCTTGCTGAAGTAACGATCTCTTGATTTAGATGTCAGTTGCCTGAAATTCATATCTGTATTGTCAGACCAATTGTTTCCTAACAGCAGAACTAAATACTTAGGACATGGAGAATGAGTACTGCTGGCCAGTCCTAAATTAAAATCTCCCCATCCACATTTCAGCAAGGCAGTTTTTTTGACATTATACCTTAATCCAGATGCTGCCTCAAACTCTTTGAATATCTTCAAGACACCCATTACTACTTGAGGCATACATGTGCTCCAGAATAGGCAATCATCAGCATGAGATAAAAATTACTCTTGACCCCATAGTCCTCCCTTATGTCCTCCCTTACATTCCTTAGATAGGTCCTAACCTTCACCACTAGCTCTTCCATAACAAACTCAAACAGTTTTGGGAACAAGACACCCTGATGAGTACTCCTGGATATCTGGCCTGCTTCTGAAAGCCCTCCATTAATCAGCACCCTAAAAGAAGGTGAGGTGTACAACTTCCTCACCCACTCAACAAGCCTCTCCCCAAAACCCCATACCTCTAAAACTTGGAATAAAAAGTCATAATTAACCACATCAAAGGCCTTGGAAATATCAAAAAGAATAATCCCTGAATGGTAATGTGTCATCTCTGATTTTACTAGAAACACAGCCAGCTCCCATTCATTGTTGGTAATAGCTCTTCCACTAATAAAACCATTTTTAGTCTGACTGGCTCAGGTTTGGGGCACTCCGTCAATTCTGGTTGCCAATATTCTAGTGAATATTGATTTGCAAATATTTTGAATGGATAAGAAATCCTAAAATTTATGATAGACATCAGCTTGGGGTCAGTGCAAGTAAAACAACTTTGGATTTGCAAAAACCTTTCCTAAAGCCATCAGTATGGTTGTTATCAAGTGCAAGTCATTCTATAATGATCAGATTATAGAGTCAGAATGTATCATATAGGACAGCATCTTTGATTGGTGAGCAACAGCCGGAGGTATATCCATAGCTCCAACAGCTGACATGAAAAACATTGACTTCTGACTCGCTATATTGGCCTGAGGAATGCAAAGATAAGCTTAAATCAAAGATGCCTAAACTAAAATATGCCCAGATAACTTCCTGACTTGGCTCACAGCCCTGTATAGTAAGGATTGTTAAGATGCCTGAATTACACCATTTAAAGAATAAGATAATACCGAATGTCTAATCTGAAAATACTATTATTATGGCAGGCCTAAAGCAGATGCCCTATGCTGACCGTCTTAAAAATCTCCATATACTCTGTGGCATATCGTCTGCTCAGAGGTGATCTCTGCTTAACATGCAAGGCCATGTCAAACCTGAGCTGTTGGATATGTTCCACTTAAAGAAATCCCAATCCCTCAGAGCCACACACTCCAGGGATCTAAACCTTGTCATCACAATGAACAAAACATGCTGGAGGGATGGGGTCCTGACCCAGAGACTCCCCATACTCTGGAATAGACTGCCTATATATGTCAAGCTGAGCACCACCTTGGCCCTCTTCAAAAGAAACCTTGACGATAGGATGGGAGATAGGAAATTCATCACAGGTATCACGTCAGTCGCCCTGCTAGACAGGGGTCCAGGGAAGTAAATACTGTGGGAAGAAATATCCAGGGAATTGTTATGGCTAGGCTTGTATAGCCCCTAGGACTGATAGCCTAGTACCAACCTATGAAACTATGAACTATGCTTGACCTGCAAGTCATCAAAACTAGCTAGTATCTTACAAAAGTGACGCTCATCCTGCAAGTGCACCAATGGATCCAAAGTAGAAATACCCTTATACGGACAGTTATTCTACCATAAATGCCTATAATCTACCAAGAGATTCGTCTGTCCCTACAGAGGGACTTGCACAACCCAATCCCATCTAGAACCATGTACCCTACATGCAAAACTTCACTGTATGGAAGGTAACTGAAAGTGTGTGCCTAACCATAAGGTGTTTAGATAGCACCATCCAAAAATAAACAAGTGCTTTGCATGGGTCACTATCTAACATTATCGCTTCCAGTAATACACATAAAGGGGGCTTCATTGTCCTAGAATGTGAGACAATTATACAAAGTAGCAGAAGATGCTTATAGATTTAAGTAACAACACCTTATTCCTCAAACGTTTTAGGAGATACAGGATGTTAGTAGGCAGTTTACCTCTGTCATTGTCTCATAATAAGACAGACAATGGTCTTTGTATCCTGTTTAACCACACACAACCACTGGAGATAAGAATGTGCCTAAAGATATAATATACCTAGGGGTAAAAGAGTATCATAACAATGTTAAGCTTCCCCATCCATGTCATTTGCAGATATCTCCACATGTGTACTTTTAGAAATAGATAATTATAAAGGATGTTAAGTTACTTAGTTTCATCACTGTCATATTGAGGTGAAAAGTTGTAACTAAGTATCTAGGAGAAGAGTCAGTCCACTTAAATGGCAATGTTAGCTGTGGCTTTTGATGCAGCCATCAGGCTACCCGGTTGACTGGAAATATTTCTGTTTTTCCCATATTAACCTCTAGGCCAAGAGTGTTTTAGACAAACTGCAATACATTGACCATGTTTGGGATATTCTGCTCAGGATCTTCAACGATAAATAGAGCAAAGAGAAGAATCCTAGTTTCAATGCCAAACAGTCGTCACCCTTGTCAAGAATTAGACACTCCTGAATACTGCACGTGAGGAACTATGGATAAAAGAATCAGGGCAAGACAAAGTGGTAACCCTTGGCTACTACATTATTGCAAAGGAAGAGGAGTGAATAAAGTTGTAACTGTTAATATGCTGGCTATAGGATGCAGATAAAGAGATCAGAGGCTGTTTGTATAAAATCCTGATTGCTCAGTTCCTCAAATGCTGAAAAAACAATCAAATGTAGTCACAAAAGTGCTACAATAGACAGATTTTGGAACTATTGTTGAACCTTTATATATGAAATTAAAGCATGCAGATGGTCCATGCTGGTACTGCATTGACAAATTCAGTTTGGGATGAATGTGTCAGACAAGTCAGCAAAATCTGCAGTCTAGCAGTATTCTAGCATACATCTTTATCTCTGTATCAGCTACAGAAACTGCCCTTTAGGTTTGAAACTTGTAAAGGTCTTTACCAAGTAATGGAAGCACTATAATTCTGGACTCATTTAATACTGGATGGATATAGCACTCTTAAAAAATGGAGTGTGTAGTACATGCAGGAGCTGAAACAGAAATACTTCCAGTAATTTGCATACAGAGGGTGTCAGAGCAGCAGGAATAAGGCTATCCAAGAAGAAAAGTCCTAATTACTGCTGAAATTGCAATGACTGATATAGATTTACTTAAGTAAGCAGCATCAGAAGGAGGTACCCTAACGACATCCAACTTCCATAGAAAGAAAGCAAGCCCGTGCGACTTTAATACCATGGTAACATCCCTATAGTCCTTTTAGAGTTCTCCACAGTACCCGTATAAAGGTCTATTGATCTCTATGGAGGAGAATAGTGGTCCCTTTACTCTGTATAGCAACTATATATAACTATTTGTCTCTTGTGGTCTTTATGCCATCAGTTTCCCTAGTTTATTTTTCTGTACTTGCAACATGTCTCTAATTTGAAGCAAACTTAATTTACTCTGCAAGACAGCCGATTAGGCTAATTTACCTCTCCTGTAGTTGCTTTGGGTTCCTGAATTTCTAAAGGACATCTGTTTGGACACTAAAAGCAAATTCTGTCACTCATTCCCCAATTTTCTGATATGACAAATCTGTTCCACTCATATATATAGTCTTGACTGATGTACAAATATTTGTCATGTTAATCCTACTCATTTCCTACCAAGTAGTTACAGACACAGAGTGGGGCAGGTTTAGCTGCAAAAATTTCCTAAACTCTCCATAAAAATAAGCACTAGCATCTTTGTCTTCTAACCTTAACAGATACATTTTCCATAGTGTATGCCCATGTTCAATATCTCGCAACCTCTCCAACTGTATTCCCAATAAATGATAATCTTTGAGGAAACAGGGAGTGACACTAATCTGTGATACAGATGATAACAAAGCACAGCAGACTACCCAATAATCACAATGGCTGGCAAAGCCACCTGATGATGAAACGTGTGTAACCAGGGTCATTAGCCGTCATAATCTCCCAGGAATCATGAGGTCCAATATCTTCAGATGTATATGAAGTTCAACCTGTACCTTCAAATGCTTCTCCATCTGGGGAGAATGATCCAAGACTGAATCAAGAATCATGTTAAAATCCACTGCAAGAAGTACCAAGGCATTAATGGAAATTAACTCCATTATTCTTTAAAAAAAAAAAAAAGAAATGTCATGAAAGCAGAAGAATCACAGTTTGGGCTGTACACTGTCCCCAGTATCATCTTGGCTACAGGGGTAGAGACCATCACAAATGACCGTCTGCCTTGTTCATCTTCAGTGATACTTATTATATCCCATCCTAAGATGACATTGTTAAAAATACAGAACCCCTGTTTGGGCATTGCAGCTAAACTCAAGTATTTAATACAATAAAGCAAGCCACCCAAGCATCATGGGGTATGTTTTTGCAGCTTTTAGTTCTCGTAATTAGAAAATGTCATACTTCAGTGTTGACAATAAATGCTGAATTGCATTCTGTTTTACTTTAGAAGAAAGGCCCCTAACATTTAGTGTAGGTATTCTAAAAGACTGCATTCAATCTAAAATAAAAATAAATCAGAAAAAAAAGAGCTATAGACTAAAAGGAAAGAAGTAAGGAGTGTTAGGTTAAGAATGAAAGACGAAACATGAGAACAATATTACATAACTATTAAACAGGAAAAATCAAAATGGTTAATCAGTGAGTCAGTACTCTAGGTTTAACATTAACTGTATACTCTCACCAAGGAGTGCAGCTTACTTTGAAGCACCCAGCAGTCTCCTACTTCTTCCATTCATGAGCCTTGGCTTACCTGTGGCAAGAAATGCATAAAGCAACAGCATACATAGTAGTGTCATTTTAAAGTTCAGACTGGTCTTTCTGGACTTATAAGCATCCTCTCTGTGCTTCCCTACCTTGCCTCTAGTAAAAGTATGATGGGTCAGCTTAAACGTGATGATAGTGTCTTTCTCAGAGGCTGAAAGAGACACAACCTGCAGATATCTCGAACTCAACAAACAATGCCTTCCATATCCTGTGGGTCAGCTTAGAACAAATCAACATATTTATTTGCTATAGGTACATTAAAATGTGTCTTGTTGCTTAATTCCTGGATAGATGATGAGGGATCGCTTCACCATTGCAAGACCTGTCAATTTGCTCTGAAGTTTTTAATGTACTGGCCTGATCCAATGTATTTGGAAATATTGCTGCAAGCTTGTCAAGTCCTGTGGCTATTTTAGCTCTTTACTAATAAAGAAGTAGATTTATCTGCTAATTTAATAATGTGATGATCTTTAACTGTTGCAAACACTGCATTCACTGCAGAAGTTTGCTGCAATTTATTCTATAGAAAGGAATGGGCACCTTCATGGATATAAAAGTAAATGTCATCCTTTTGAACCCTGATCACTAGGGTGTCAAGAAACTTAAAGAAAGTAGAAAATGAATTTCTGTAACACAAACTGCACATCTACACAAACACCCATCTCTTCTTCATAACTTCTACAGAGTAGTCTTGAAACAAGCAGATTTTCTGGTCTTCAGTCCGTTTGAGCCTTTATAGCATCTAGCAAAGCCACTCTTCCCTTGTAATTCAATTTAAATATTTTACATCTAAATGGCTGGTTAAGTTTGTAATGGATTAAAACCCAACAAGAACATTCTGCAACAAGAGGGTTCTGAATGTAGAGCTTTTTGAGGGAAACTTGCAGGAGGTTTAATAAATCGTTGGCATCAGTACACTGTTTAAGCGCAGTTAAATATAAGTTATTTCATCTTTGGAGTGTTAATAAGTTGTTAGCCTTCTCCTACAGTCACTTGATTGACAGAGAATGGTTCTGTACTCTACCTTGCAGCTCCAGAATACTGCTGCCATGCAAGGAAGCTGACATTTCCAAGAATGCCATCTTAGAAGTCAGTATCTGGATATCTTCTAAGTTTCCCATCTAGTGATTTCAGCTGTAAAGAATCTTGTAGAGCTTTTGTGATGGGCATAGTTAAATTGTTTAACTTTTTCACCATGCCACCATGGAAATCCATTTATTCACTCTTCCCATGTAGCTGGACCCCCTCTATAAAGTAGCTTTGGGCTTAAGACATATATAACAGTGATTCAGCAATGTGAAATAATCTAACCTTTTAAATCAATTGTGTGTTGTGTTTGCTCTTTTTGTGAAGTTAAAGCTAATAATTTAAATCATTTTTATAGTCTGCAGTGCTTTAGTGATTTCTGTGCTGGGCCTAGGTATTCTGGCTGGGCCCTCATTTTATTCTGTTTTTACTAGCTGCCTTCTGAATTTGAAGGCACAGCAATAAACTCATTTAAATGTTACAGTATCCATTGCTATTTCTCTTGATCTCTAATTTGAAACAAACTTGTAGTTGCTCATCTAATTCTGTGTTGTAGTCACTTTTCAGACTGAAAACAAAAAGCCATCTTTCCCCTTTTGTCTAAGTTGTAACTGGAGCCCATGGTTATTAGCCCAGCAATCCCCCTTGGTATTTTACATTACACAAGCAGTCATCCGACTTAGTATTGGGTCTGTTGTAAGATTGGAAACTTAAAAAAAAAATAATTTGGACTATGTTTTGCATCCAGAGAAGTACATTTAAACTACAGGTACAATGCAGCACTTATATTACCTCTTAAAACAGTTTTGTGTGTTCTGTTTGCTCTTTATCTGAATTTAAAGCTATTCATTTGCATTTAAAGTATGCAGTCTTTTTTGTGTTGATTTCTTTGCCGGGCCTAGATGATCTGACAGGGCCCTCATTTTATTGCATCTTCACTTATTCTCGTCTGTGTTTGGTTTGCACCTATCCACCCTTTTCCTTTTGTGATTTTATACTCAAAAGGTTTTGAGCTTCCTGTTCATAGGTTCATAGGTAGGTAGGTAGGTACTAGGCTATCTCCCCGAGGGCATTTATAAGCCTAGCCAGAGTGTGTCAGCTTTTGCCACCCCATTGATTAATTAACTGAGCCTCTGTCAAGAAGAGCCAATGAAGTGATACCAGGGTAGAAATTTTTTGTTACCTATCTATTTGTCAAGGTTTCCCTTGAAGAGTGTTAGTGAGGGGCTCTGCCTAATGTAGTTAGGAATTTTGTTCCAAAGCATGGGGAGTCTCTGTGACAGGAATCTATCCCTCCAGCATGTTCTACTTATTGCTGTGGTGAGGTTTAGCTCACTAGAGCGAGTGACTCGCAGTGACTTGGATTTCTTTATTTGGAGCATGTCCATCAATTCTGAGTTGGACATGGCTTTGTAAGTCAGGCAGAGATCACCTCTGAGTAAGCGATATGTCACTGAGTACTGCTGGAGTTTTTCCAGTCGGGCTACATAGGACATATGTTTGAGACCAGTAATCCTCTTGGTGAGGTACTTTTGTGGTCTTTCCAGCTGTTGAAAGTGTCTTGTGAGGTACATCCCAAACAGGGCATTGTACTCTATAATGGGTCTGATGAATGACGAGTAGAGGGGCAATATAACCTCTTTATTTCTAGATGCGAACCATTTAGTAATTAGATGGGCTACATAGAAGGATTTCCTAACTATTTTGGCAATATGATTGTCAAAGGAGAGATTACTATCTACCTGGGTCCCCAGATCTCTTATTACCTCTTCTGTATTAAGGGGGCTGCCACCTATGTGGTAATTCGTGGGTGTTTTGTTTTTTCCAAACGGGATGACTATGCATTTTTTGGCATTTAGCTTGAGACTATGACTTTGACACCAGGTGTCCGTCTTAGTAAGGCCCTTTTGGAGAATGTCCATGTCAGCTGGAGAGTCAATTATGGCTCCCAGTTTGCAGTCATCAGCGAACTTGGTTAGCCATAGTCCTCCTGTGTTTACCTGTACATCTGAGAATATATGCCGAACAGTAGAGGTCCCAGGATTGAGCCTTGTGGAACACCACTTGTGACCGATTTAGAGTTGGACCTGGAGCCCGCTAGTCTTACCGTGTGAGTTCTGTCTGTAAGCCAGTTGGCAACCCATCTCGTGATGTAGGGGTTTATGTTCAGGCTGGTGGGTCTTTCTATAATTCTCGAGTGGGGAATAGTGTCAAAAGCCTTGGCGAGGTCAAGGTAGGCTGCGTGAACTACCTTCCCCTCATCTATGGCCTTGGTGACTGTCTCGAAGAAGTCAACAAGATTTAGTAGGCATGATCTGCCCTTAACAAAGCCGAACTGGGTCGGGTCAAGTGTTTGGAGGTTCCCAATGTCTTTGTTAATGTGTTCCATGATGCGCTCCATAGCCTTGCAGACCAGGCTAGTCAGACTTATGGGGTGATAGTTACAAGGGTCAGTTGTGGCCCCTCCTCTGTGGAGTGGAATAACTGTTGCTGTGCTCCATTCTATGGGCACGTAGCCTGTGGAGAGGCTGAGGTTGAACAGTGTGTTTAGGTGGGGGGTTAGTTCGTTCTGTAGTTCATGCAAGATGCAGCCTGGGACACCAACTGGCCCCATTGATGCTGTGCTTTTGGCTTTTGAAAGGGCGTTTTTCACCTGTGCATCTGTGATTTCTGGGACACTACACTTTTCTGGTATTGTTGTGGGCCCTTTTGGGGTGAGAGGAGGGTGAAGTTTGCACTGAATCTATCTGCCAGGATGTTGGCAATATCAGTGGGTTCAGTATATTTTGTGCTATTTTGCACTAGCTCAGAGCATATCTGTGAGTTGCCACTTAGATTCTTGACATAGCTAAAGAAGGCTTTGTGGTTATCTTTCGAATCCTTGGCTATTTTTCTTTCGAAGTTAGCCTTAGAAGATTTTATGAGGGACCTTAGTTTCTTACTGATACTGATCAGGGATGTCTTTCCTTCTTGGAATTTGCTTTTTTTTTTTTAACTAGTTTCCTCCTTCTATTGTATCGCCTGTTTATGGCAGGGGTCCACCAGACTGGTTTCCTTCTCTTAGGGTAGTGAATCTTGGTTTTGCTAGGGATGGCATGATCCATGCATCCTTGTAGGTGCTCATAGAGTGCATTTGTAAAGTTTCCTGCATCTTGGACACTGTTATCCTTTAGCGTGGGGGGGCTGTGAAACTTACCAGCTCTATCTTAAGTAAGGTGAAGTTTGCTAGAGAAAAGTTTTTCACTGTGGTTTCCTTGGTTGGAAGTGGTGGTGTGGTGTAGACATCCAGAGTGATTAGTTTATGGTCTGATCTAACCAGTGACGGGTTGACCTCTGGTGGGGAACACCTGTCGCCCATGTTGATGATGACCGGGTCCAATATGTTTTCACCTCTCATAGGGGAGTTTACCAGCTGATCCAGGGCATTTGAGTTGATAAATTCCAGGAAGCGCTGGACCTGAGAGTTTGTACTTGAGTAGTTTTCCCAGTTAATGGTAGGGTAATTGAAATCGCCCAATATCAGGGTGTTCGGTAGGACCTTCATGTTTTCCACTTTGTCCAGAAAGGTGGAATGGTGGTCCTGAGTCATGGAGGGTGACCTGTAGCAGGCCACAATTTGCACTGCAGATTTGCCTGATGTTAGTTGCACATGGATGATCTCGGAGGTATCATGCTGCACCACTAATCTGGAGGTGTAGGTATCCTTGATGAATTTGTGTTTCAGTCCATATTCTGTGGCCGAAATATGTGGTATGAGTTGTATCCCGGTAGTGTGGTGTGCTCTGTGGAGCCTTGAACCAGGTTTCAGTTACTGCACAGATGTTGATGTTCTCCATACTGAGGAGTGCTTCGATCACATGCATTTTGAGTTTAAGCACTTGGGCTTCAGACCAGTTGTTTTACATTAAGAAGGTTTGTGGTCTGCACTGTTGTGGCAGGAGAGGTAGCTTACATCCTTCTAAGTTGGGAACTGTTGATTGAGGGCTCAGTGTCTGTTATTCTAAAAGTGTATTAGTTCTGGTTTAAGCACTTGGGCTTCAGGCCAGTTATTTTACATTAAGAAGGTTTGTGGTCTGCTCTCTTGTGGGAGGAGAGGCTGGACTCTGCCCTTCTGAGCTGGGAATTTCTGGTTAAAGGCTTATAGTGCCTGCATATTTGAACGGTTTCTTACTGAAACTGGTGCGCCTTCTTTGTTGTAGCATTGACTAGATCCAGGCCTGCTGAATCTAGCTTTGTTTGTATAACTTAAGCACTAATCCAACCCTTCTTTTTTGGAGAAGGTTCCCTTGCCCCCCAGTGGCAGGAGTGTGCAGTTAGAACTTGTCTGATTGAAGACTACAGGAACAGGGCTCAGCTTTGAGATTTTTTACTGGTTAATCAGGTCATTTGTTTAAAAGCCTTTTATGATTGCTTGCAGTCATCCAAAGCTATTTTAAGTGTACTTTTTACTGTTTGTAGTCATTTAAAGCTGTTTCAAGTGTATTTTTTACTGTTTTGCCTTATCTTTTAAAAAAAAATTTCCTTGTTTCCCAACTTTCTAAGCTAGTTTTCAGGCTAGTGCTGAATTCAGGACTGTTACAATTTTCTGAGTTGCCCATACCTTACTTGGATAGAGGGAGGTTTCTCTGTTCACCTGTGAGAGAGGGAGCTTTGAACAGCCATCTGTCCCTGGAGGAGTGGTTCCAACCCAGAAGTTAGTAGTTTGTGGGCCATTTTGGTCTAATTTCTATCTCTTTCATTTCCCTGCTGTAAAAACCGCATTTGCATGGTTTTGCATGTCTGGGCAGTGCCGGTTAGCTAGGGCTAAATTTATCCTGGCTCCACTAATTCTCCTCTTCAGTTTTTCCCTTGAAAGTAGCCTAACTCTCAAACTAAGCACTTAAAAAGCATCCTACAGTCCAGCACTTTTTCAGACCTAATAGCAAGCACTAATATACCCCGACACTTGATTGCCCAGCAGGTCAAGGCTTATTATTCACCCCTCACCAACCAAGTGACTAAGCAGCTCACCCTATTATTCAGACATGACCAAAGTGCAATTTCAGGTATACTCTCCAGTCCAGCTGGTGAACCTGGGTATCCTGAGGCAATGTTACAACTGCCCCATGTACACAGACAACCCTCTCTTCCTATCACAAAACATTAACATATGCGATAGATGAAATTATATAGCTAAATTGGAGGCTAAGTGCTCTCCACCCAAGACTGGAACAGGCAGTTATGAGAAGAAGGTTAACACTTGCATCACACCTCCAGCCTCACATAGACATACTAAATCAGCACTGGCAAAAAATCCACATAAATACACAAAATCATACTTGGAGGCTCTAAATAAAAACCTGCAAAAGCATCACAGACCTCCAAACCAGACACCCAAGAAACCTGCACCTCCCATCACAAACCAAACAACACATAAAACACATAATCAGTGTTCCGCACAATCACAGCCCTTAAGGTAAAATAACATACCTAACACACTAGTAATAGGCGACTCTATAGTCAGGCACACTGACGTCCCACTCACTAGGCTGGACAAGGAGATGATTACTGTTAGCTGCCTGTCGGGAGCCAGAATCTGCCACATAACACAAGCACTCAGGTCACTCCAGAACAAGTACAAATATGACTCTGTCATTGTTCATGTTGGTGTGAATGACCTGAGATGTTCCTCCCTGGACTACATGAAAAGAGACATGGAAGTGCTCTCTGATCATGTAGCCCAGGCAGATATGACTCTGACCCTGAGTAGCAACCTGCCCTCACCAAGAAAGATATCGCAGTATAAAGAAAAAATTATCAACTTCAACAATTGGCTAAGCTTCTGGTGTCATTCAAAGGGGATCCAGTGTCTGTCAGCCTGGGATTACATGCTCAGCAGGCCTCGTTGCTTCGCAAGAGATGGCTTGCACCTGTCACCTCTAGGCTTTCGAATGCTGGCCAAGGCCAGTGCCTTTTTTTAGGCAAGGCTCAAAAGTCAAACCCACCTCTGTAAAAGCACAAATAAAAAAATGCGGGTTATGGTACTCCACGCCAGGAATTTAAATCTCAAAATGCATGCACTCGAAGCACTCCTCAGTACGGAGAATGTCAACATCCGTGCAGTAACTGAAACCTTGTTCAAGGCTCCACAGAGCACCCCAGCACTACTGGGCTACAACTCATACCACACATTTCGGTCACAGAACATGGACCGAAACACAAAAGGAGGGAGTGTATCCATATTCATCAAGGATACCTACAACTCCAAGTTAGTGGTGCAGCATGATACCTCCAAGATCATCCACATGCAACTAACATCAGGCAAATCTGCAATGCAAATTCTGGCCTGCTACAGATCACCCTCCATGACTCAGGACCACCACTCCACCTTTCTGGAGACACTGGAAAACATGAAGGTCCTACCAAACACCCTGATATTGGGCAATTTCAATTACCCTACCATTAAGTGGGAAAACTACTCAATTACAAACTCCCAGGTCCAGAACTTCCTGGAATTTATCAACTGAAATGCCCTGAATCAGCTGGTAAACTCCCCTACCAGAGGTGAAAACATATTGGACCTGGTCATCACCAACATGGGCGATAGGTGTTCCACACCAGAGGTAAACCCATCACTGGTTAGAGCAGACCATAAACTAATCACTTTGGATGTCCACACCACACCACCACCTCCAACCAAGGAAACCACAGTGAAAAACTTTTCTATAGCAAACTTCTCCTTACTTAAGACAGAGGTGGTAAGTTTCACAGCACCCACGCTAAAGGATAACAGTGTCCAAGATGCAGGAACCTTTACAAATGCACTCTATGAGCACCTACAAGGATGCATGGATCATGCCATCCCTAGCAAAACCAAGACTCACTGCCCTAAGAGAAGAGAACCAGTCTGGTGGACCCCTGCCATAAACAGGCTATACAATAGAAGGAGGAAACTAGTTCAGAAAAAAGTCAAATCCCAAGAAGGAAAAACATCCCTGATCAGTATCGGTAAGAAACTAAGGTCCCTCATAAAATCCTCCAAGGCTAACTTCGAAAGAAAAATAGCCAAGGATTCAAAAGATAACCACAAAGCCTTCTTTAGCTATGTCAAGAATCTAAGTGGCAACTCGCAGATATGCTCTGCGCTAGTACAAAATAGCACAAAATATACTGAACCCACTGATATTGCCAACATCCTGGCAGATAGATTCAGTGCAAACTTCACCCCCATCTCACCCCCAAAAGGGCCCACAACAATACCAGAAAAGTGTAGTGTCCCGGAAATCACAGATGCACAGGTGAAAACAGCCCTTTCAAAAGCCAAAAGCACAGCATCAATGGGGCCAGATGGTGTCCCATGCTGCGTCTTGCACGAACTACAGAACGAACTAACCCCCCACCTAAACACACTGTTCAATCTCAGCCTCTCCACAGAATACATGCCCATAGAATGGTGCACAGCAATGGTTATTCTGCTCCACAAAGGAGGGGCCACAACTGACTCTGGTAACTATCGCCCCATAAGCCTGACTAGCCTGTTCTGCAAGGCTATGGAGCACATCATCATGGAACTCATTAACAAAGACATTGGGGACCTCCAAACACTTGACCTGACCCAGTTTGGCTTTAAGGGCAGATCATGCCTACTAAACCTGGTTGACTTCTTCGAGACAGTCACCAAGGTCTAGATTAGGGGTAGGTAGCTCACACAGCCTACCTTGACCTCACCAAGGCTTTTGACACCATTCTCCACTCGGGAATTATGGAAAAACCCACCTGCCTGATCATAAACCCCTACATCACAAGATGGGTTGCCAACTGGCTTACAGACAGAACTCACACGGTAAGAATAGTGGGCTCCAGGTCCGACTCTAAACCAGTCACAAGTGGTGTCCCACAAGGTTTGGTCCTGGGACCCCTACTGTTCAGCATATACTTCTCAGAAGTACAGGCAAACATAGCAGGACTATGGCTAACCAAGTTCACCGATGACTGCAAACTAGGAGCCATAATTGACACTCTGGCTGACACAGATATTCTCTAAAAGGGCCTTACTGAGACGGACACCTCGTGTCAAAGTCATGGTCTCAATCTAAATGCCAAAAAATGCATAGTCATTCCTTTTGGGAAAAACAAAACACCTATGAATTACCACATAGGTGGCAGCCCCCTTAATACAGAAGAGGTAATAAGAGATCTGGGGACCCAGGTAGATAGCAATCTCTTCTTTGACAATCATATTGCCAAAGTAGTTAGGAAATCCTTCTATGTAGCCCATCTAATTACTAAAGGGTTTGCATCTTGAAATAAAGAGGTTATAATGCCCCTCTACTTGTCACTCATCAGACCCATAAACACTAAAAAGGTGACACAGTGTCCACGATGAAACTAGTTTAATGATAAAAATAAAATAAAATACAATAGAATACAAAAGTACTAAGCACTTTCACCCGTACACATTCTGGGCATCATCAGAGTACTGAATGCTTCATTTGCTGACATCCATATATAAAAGATTGTTAATTGATAAATTAGTAAATTGAATTAAATTAATTACAACTCAACGCCTAACCAATAACTTTTAAAGTAAAATATTTCCATAAAATACAGACATATGAACTTGCTAATAAAATATATCAGTATGTGAATATAGTGTAATACAAAAATACACAATATAAATAAATAATGCTGTGTGTTTAGATAAAAACTGATAAAATAGATAATAAATACTTAAAACCATTGTGTATTAGATGTAAAAAGACTTAAAGATTCATCATATATGAAATTTTAGATTAAAAATAACATAAAAATATTGTAGCACAGAGACTTGTGTTATGCTAGTAAATACATTTCTAATGAATATATGTAAAATAGACCAACTGTTAGTTGTTAATAATTGATAAAAAATAATGAAGAATGATACAATTAATGTTCAGAAGCCTAAAATGTAAGTAGTTGTGTGGTGTTAATAACCAACTGACTTAAATTATTATAACCAAGATCAAATAAAGTGTGACTTATGTTTTAATATACTAGCTATAGATATATGTTTGTTAATACCCCGTGTGATACTAGAATTTAATCTCAGTTGCCATAGGCATTCTTTTGCCTCCAGTAAATTCTTATCATCACCCCCTTTGTTAGTGTTTAATGTAATTCTGTCTCTCACAAAAAATAAAAATCTCTTAAAGTTTTGACATTTTTGGCTATGTGTATATAGGGAACTCGTAGTTTTTTCCTTTTTTATATCTCTAATGTGTTCAACTATACGTTCCCTCAACTTTCTAATAGTTTTTCCTACATAGTACGCTGAACAAAATGAACAAGTAGCCAAATACATGACCATCTTAGTGTTACAGTTACAGTATCCAGGACATCTAATTGTTTTACCATAATTATGTATAGCAACATAAGGGCCATCATTGATGTAGTTACAATTTCTACATAAGCCACATTTACTCATCCTTGACATTTTATACACATCCTTGTTGGTACTTGTCTCAAAGAGAGGTTCATACCTCTGCTATAAGTAATCTTAGGGTAACTACCTATAATGTCTGTTAATTCAGCCTTGTGTATAAAAACACTAACCCAGGTCTCTTGCAAAATGTTGACTATGTTAAATTATGTTTCATTGTAAGGTAATATAAAAGTGTCCTTTCTAGTCTTATTATTACTCTTGTAACCTTATCGAATCCAAATTTAATTATAGGTTTGTATAGATGGTTTCTTTTGGCATATATCTCATTTCTAACATTACTTAAATGCTCGTGGGGGTATCCCCTGTCTGAAAACATATTAGAAAGTTTTTCAATCTCAGAATAAAATAATATATCATCACTTACAATTCGTGAGAGTCTGACCATCTGTCCTTTGACCAAATTTTTTTTGATAATAAGGATGGCAACTGTCGTAATGCAAAAATGAGTTTTCTTTCTAAATATATTTGATTCTATCACCCCATCAGTAGTATAAAATAATATGTCCAGGTATTCACATTTATTCTCAAAAATGTTACTGGTAAATTTTAAGAAAGTTGATGCTGTTCCTAGAAATTTTTCAAATTCTAGTAATTCTTCCTTATTACCTTTCCAGAAAATGAGAATATCATCCAGGTACCTCAGGTATAATGCAATATTTGGCCAGTAAATAGATTTTTTTTATTCTATTTATTTTACATTTGTTGACCGGGCTAGTCTGGCTGGATAACAAGTCCATTTTCAGCAGAGGCCCGAGGAGAAAAGCTCCACTATCTACTAGTACATTTCAAAATCAATATATTTGCTCAAAAAAATACATCATTAAAACATTGCAAGGGAGGTATTCAAACAGTAATGTAACAAGTTTTCTCATAATAAAATAAGAAAGATACCATTATTCAAATTCAACAAATTTACAGAGAAGGTATAATGCTTATAGTTTTAATAGAGGTAGGATCAGAAACAGAAGTTGGAGTGGAGAGGAAAGGAGTAGAGGAGTAAGAGAGTAGATGTAAAAATATGCTCTGTTTCCCAAAAGGCTAACACCAAATTGGCATAAATAGGGGCACATCTAGCTCCCATGGCCACCCCTGTGCTTTGTCTAAAGTATTCACCATTAATGTAGATGTAATTATTGTCAAGTACTATTTCCATCAGTTCCACCAAAAGTTTACATTTTCCAGTGTGCATACCACTGAATTTCAATAAACTGGCCTCGAACATTTCTAAACCTAATTTGTGTGGTATTACTGTGAACAAATTAATAATGTCAATGGTGACCATAAGTACGTCAGAATTAATGTCAATTAAATGTTCTCTTACTTTGTCTAAGCAATGCCAGGAGTCCTTCAGTATATGTGGTAGATGATTTAACGTCTCTTTACAATAAACATCTATAAAAGAGGCTATAGCCTCCGTTTTAGACCCCTTTTCAGATACTATGGGCCTAAACGGTGGATTGTTGGTATCCTTATGTATCTTAGGAATACCAAAGATGGATGGTATAATAGGAAACTCAACTGTTAAGTAATCATATTCTTCTTTACTAATAACTCCATCCATCAGAAATTCATATAATTGTCAATCCACTTTAGTGTATGCCCTGTACATCTCCTGTTTGGACACTTTTTCATAAGTACTACAGTCACTCAACATAACAGTCATTTTGTTAAAATAATCAGTTTTAGACATAACAACTCTGCCTCCCTTGTCAGGTTTCATAACCCTATATTTGTCAGTCATAGTCAGTTCTCTAAGACAAAATTTTTCTGCAGAAGTAGGATTCTCAAATGTAATTTTTTCATTCTTCAATACTCTTCTTATCTGTGTCTCACATAACTTTTCAAATAAATAAATCATAGGGTTCTGTGGAGGTATAAATGTACTACTCCTTTTTAGTTTAAAATTACTTGTGTCTGTTTGAATACCTTTGTTACAATCTTGTGTATAGTTTTAAATTAATTAAAATCCTTCCTATAACATTTTTAAAAAATGGGACATAAGTAAAACCTTTCTTAAAAAGAGTGACATAACTAGAACTAAAAACGGTGTCAGTAAAATTATACAAATTGAAGCCTCCATCCACTATAATAGAACAGTGGCCTCCACTGAGGTCTGTGTTCATCTCATGTTCATACATTGTGTCATTTAATGTGACTTCTGAACAAATGTCATTGCTAGAGAACATAAATTCATTTTCTTTGATGATGTCAATACTGAGGTCTGTACGATAATGTATTACATTGTCAATTTTAGATTGGGTTATATTGTGATGGCTTGTGTTTATCTGTGCCATGAGTTCATCCTGTGTACTGCTGTATTGTGATGTTGGTTCTGTTGATATTGCTGACCGTGATAACGGTCGCGTATCCGTTCCGACCTTCTCAGTGTTGGCTCCTCTAAAAAAACCCTTCCCCATCATCATAAACCGAATTATCTTGTCTAAACCTCTGTTGTTTACTAAGGTTAGTAATAAAAAAATTGTGTTTATCCCTAGTACCGGTACCTGTCTCAGCTAACTTAACTGACCGCTTCATGTTTTTATATTGTTTGAAATGTGCATAAACTCTCGTTTTTATAATCATTGGCATCCCTTATCAATTTTCGATTTTTTATTTCTAACCCTTTGTTAGTAAACTTATCCATATCTTTGATAATACTGTCAAAATGAAACTTGTTAAACTCAAACAAAAAATCTTGACGTATATTTTTATCTAACATGGTCAATTGTTCATTTAGTGTAGCAAGTTTAACATTGTTGTTACGTATTATCAACTTCATTAAATCAACACCTGTTCTTTTGAACAGTTGTAATAATTCATCAAAAAGTTCAGTACCTTCCACAAACCCAAATGGAAGTTTAAACATCCGCAAACCCTTCGGTATATGTCCCAGTTCCAACGACCTTTCCAAAAAGGCATTATCCATTTGCAAGGATTTAAAAGTTTTAAGCGCCTTTTCAAATTCTGTGAATTGGTTGTTTAAATTCCCCATATCATTGTTGCTACTGTGGGGAATATTTACAAAAGACGGAGCTACCAATATCGCCTTTAAGTCCGTCAAATTAGAATGACCAGTACCTCTGTTAAAACTGTCCCTAGTGTTTGGTGCTGTGTTTGAAGGTGGAATGCCCTGCTGTGCACTTCCTTTGTTGGCTCCTCCTCCAATGAAACCCGCCGAACCATTGCTAGCTGACGGTTGTACCAGACTGGTACCAGGTATAGAGTGAAGTGTAAAAAGTTGCTCCTGTGTTTAAGTCACTGTAACGTTAGTAGTAACTGGACTTTTACATCCTTTTTCATGCAAGGCGCTAATAAGGCATTGTGTTATCTCAATGTGCTGTAGCAAAAGCTGCTCCATAATCCACAACCAGAAAACTAGTTCAACGGTGAACAGTGTAACCACCGACAAAAAATTATTCCACAATGAAAAACCAAGAAAACTAAAAAGGTGACACAGTGTCCACGCTGAAAATAGTTTAATAATAAAAATAAAATACAATAAAATACAAAAGTATTAAGCGTTTTCACCCATACACATTCTGGGTATCATCAGAGTACTGGGACCCAGGTAGATAGTAATCTCTTATTTGACAATCATATTGCCAAAGTAGTTAGGAAATCCTTCTATGTAGCCCATCTAATTACTAAAGGGTTTGCATCTAGAAATAAAGAGGTTATAATGACCCTCTACTTGTCACTCATCAGACCCATCATAGAGTACAATGCCCCATTTGGGATGTACCTCACAAGACACTTCCTACAGCTGGAAAGACCACAAAAGTACCTCACCAAGAGGATTGCTGGCCACAAACATATGTCCTACACAGCCTGAATGGAAAAACTCCAGCTCTACTCAGTGGCATATCGCTTACTCAGAGGTGATCTCTGTCTGACTTACAAAGCCATGTCCAACTCAGAATCGATGGACATGCTCCACCTAAAGAAATCCAAGTCACTGTGAGCCACTCGCTCTAGTGAGCTAAACCTCACCACAACAATAAATAGAACATGCTGGAGGGATAGATTCCTGTCACAGAGACTCCCCATGCTTTGGAACAAAATTCCTAACTACATTAGGCAGAGCCTCTCACTAACACTCTTCAAGAGAAACCTTGATGAGTGGATGGTTAACAGAAAATACACCTCTGGTATCACTTCATTGGCTCTTCTTGACAGAGGCTTAATTAATTAATCAATAGGGCGGCAAAAGCTGACACACTCTGGCTAGGCTTATAAATGCCCTCGGGCAGATAGCCTAGCACCTACCTATGAACCTATAAATCATTTTCATTTTCATTTTTCAATAGAATTAAATAAAGAAGTGATAGATTATTTTCCTGATAAGGAAGCTCCTGGCCTCAACCCATCACCAATGGAATTATTTTAGATTTATATAAACTAATACCCTATATTTTAAGTAATAATCAAATTCATGACCCTTTTTTCTCTTTGTAAAATGAGTACTTTTCAAGAAACCTGATACTGGCATCTTGAATTTTGCTATCAAGCAATTTCAGGACTTGAGTCAGATTACAAGAGCAATGTCAAACATCTCCCCTAGATCCCAATCAATTTGGTTTTATTCCTGGAAACAAGATGTTGTGAATAATTTAGATATTCCAGGTTATCCATCTTCTTTAACAATAAAGGTATAAGCAATAAAAGCTATGATGTTGTGTTTTATTCACATAGTAATAAAAAGGTATTTAATTTGATTAGCAGAGAATATTGTTTTATTGTAAAGTCGATAAATCTACCATGAAATCTATATAATTTATTCTATCAGACTAGTAACTTAATTCATATCAATTCCCTTGACTCCAAAATTTATACGCAATTTTCAGGTATTAGGCAAGGATTATCTTTCTTCAACCATTTTTACTGGCTATTAATTTTATACATAATGTAGCATATCAAAATATAATAATAAAACTGATAATTAACTACTATACTATTGTATTTACTTATTTTGCTTAGCAGATTATTTAATTCTAACAATTGCAGATGTTTTCTACATAATTTCTTATTACTATCCTTTCAACAAATTAGTTTTTATACTGGATACACAATTATTTTCAATAAATCTAACTTGTTGTGTTTGTCTGAACCAAGAATAGGATGTAGTCTAATAATAATTGCTAAAAAATATATTATTATTATTATTATGATTAGTAGTAGTAGTAGTAGTAGTAGTAGTATTATTATTATTTAGGTTTTCTTAAGTTAATGCTAAGGAACTATTTGATTTATATTAAAAAAAACAAGCAGACAGTTTAATTAATGAATATAATCTAGTAAATATTTTATTTTACAGGTAGTTTAATTTACTTTCTAAAACAAAAGACCAATATGAATAACTTTTCAAACTAATTATGATAATTCATCCATTAAAAGAATACTATCAATTATTAAAAATATTACAGATAATTTTTTATGGTGAGAAGGTTCTTCAAGAATCCCTAGGAACGTATTAATTCTTCCTACGAACAACTTTTGTTATAACCTTAAGGATTCTG
>NC_056745.1:1534773296-1534788296 GCF_019279795.1 Protopterus annectens | reverse complement strand
ATCCACATTCAACCAATTTTCCATTTTTTCTTACTCTTTCATGGTATTTAATAGGACATGATCCATGCACATTTCTAAACTTTTAGGATATGAGCAGTTTTGTGAAGCTTCAGACTCAGCTTTCTTAACTACCATCTTGTCCAGGTTGACATCAGTAAAAATATACACTGTGTGCCTCTCAGTGGTGCCTACCACCACCTCATTACTAATGAGGTATCATTCTGATACTGGGTAAATAATGACTTAAGAACTTACTCTCAGTGTACCAGGCTGCCCTGTGGCCAGGCTAGGTCAACGGGAATCTGAGCAAAAATGCCTCATGGCACTGTTAAATAAAAATATTGGTAAATACTGCTGAAATGAAAGCATCAGCCAAAAAATGCAGAGGAGATTCAAACTCTGTCATCAAAACTAGTCTTCCTGCAGTCTAATTCATCCATCACAAGCAGCTTGTTTCTTTTCAGGACTTGCAAGTGACAATTACTGCTCAGATGCAGTAGATGAAGCTCCCAGACAGTTTCAGAGAAGCATTTCACTGAGTATGATACTAGATGAATTAGTATTAAGCCAGTAGATATAATTAAATAATTGTTCCTTACCTTATTGCTTTCTAGCCCAAATCCTAGAAGCACTTACAGGCATAGGTTCATAGGCAGTTAATAGGCTAGTGATCTGTGAGGATCTTTTGAGGTCGAGCCATGCATTTTCACTAAGTTTCTATGCCTAGTTCTTTTAGTATGATTAATCCAGAGCCCCTTCTATTAAGATCATGAATAACTCAGGGGTAGGCAGACAATTACATCTTACCCCTGTCCATAAGGAACCAGGATGTCACTCCAGGACTGAGCTTGTTGTTTTCCATCTACTCGTCCAGACTGTGCATGAATCAAGTAAAAGTTGTATTTTCTTTACAAGGAGAGGAAAATGATTCAATAGAAGTGGTGTTCTCTGCGAGACATATCTACCCTACCAACATGTTCTATTTAAGTTCTCATTTTTGCCAGTACTGGACTTGTGAATGTATAATAGATCTGAAATTATGAGGTTGGCAGAGGCTATCTAACTGAGATCACTCCACAATAGCCTGTTAACATGCCAAAAAGAGAGACAGGTCTTTGATATGATCAGTGTAGCTTTTGTGATTTAGTCTCTTGATATTCTTAGTAAGAAAACATTCTGATCACTTGAGTATGATACATGGAGATCAAATGACAGCTCATTTTCCACATGCGTTCCCAGCTCCCTGTTGTCGATGTGATAGTCGCAGGGAATGCCATGCTTGCTGAGGTTACAATTATACATGTTTTGGTGTTTAGTTTTAGGCAGTGGCTTTGGCACCAACTATTTTTTTCAAAAAAGACTTTCCTAAAGGATCTTGGTATCTTCTTTAGAGTGTTTGATGACCCTAAGCTTAGAGCCATCTACAGACTTGGTTGGCTATAAGCCCATAACATTAGACTTGACCTCCAAGTAGATGCCAAAGAGAATTTGCCCAGGTACAAAACTCTTGAGATACACAGCTAGTGACAAGTCTTTTAGAGCAGGTAAATAATTTCCAGGATTCTATCTATGAGCCAGTTTGCTATCCAATTAGTTACATAGGAATTCACATTTAGCTAGATTAGTTTATAAACTATGCCTGAGTGGAAGATGGTGCCAAATGACTTTGTGAACGCTACATAGGTGGTATGCATAGATTTTACCCTGTCCAGTATTTTGGTAACCTTTACATAATTGACCAGATTAAGTAAGTAGGAACTTCCCAGACAAAACTGAATAGGCATGAATTAGGAGTTTGCAAGCTGCCTCTGTCCTTATTTATTAATTGTATAATGACTCTTTACATAGACTTACAGAAGATGCTGGTCAGTTTAATAGCTCTGTATTTGCCAGGTCAGGTAATGCTCCACCTTTGTGAAGGGGACAACTATTGCAGTCCTCCACTTCTCCAATAGAAACCCTGATTGGAGGCTGATATTGAAGAGACTCTGTACAGCATATGACAGGTCCGGTTTGAGGATAATAAGTAGGCTCCCTGGTATGTTATTAGAGCAGTGTTCTTGGCCTTTAATGCTGCTATAAGAATAAATGCTAGCAATTGGCTATGTCTTCATGATTAAAGTATGTTTAGCTCTGTGCAATTCTGAGCATTATTGCTTGTGTTTCTAACATAGTTAGAAAAAGCTTTGTGATTACCCACCCCCTGGGTGGCTAGTTTTACCTCACATCTAGCTTTGGTTGATTTGATCAGGGACTAGAGTTCCTTTTAAGTTTGGCAAGAGTGTTTTTGGCATTTAGAGGGTTACATTTATTTTTACATGCAATGAGCATTTTCCTTTTATTGTACAGACTTTTTATATTTGTGTTCCTCTGTAGTGGTTTATTTTTAAATTTGGTGTTATATTTATTTTTGGAAGAGTATGGATGCTTATATGCAGCTATTTACAAGTGCATAGAATTTGGTAGTGAAGGATTTTGAATTTGTAGAAGGGTCATCGAGATGGAAGGGAATGTTTTACCAGATCATCACTAAGTTTTAGTAGATTGGCTTTAGCATAAGCTCTGAATAGTGAGGTATTGGAGGATGTTTTGGGTTTAAGTATTATGGTGAGTATGATTGACATGGTCTGATTTGACCAGGAAAGATGTTAGAACTGGTAGGGAACAGAGTTTTCTTATATTGGTGAGAACCAAGCCAAGAATTTTGTTTCCTCTAATAGGGTTGTGGACTAGCAGGTCCGGCAAGTTTGTATTTATGAAGTCCAGAAATCTCTGAGCATACATGTTTGCAGATGTATAAGTTTCCCAGTTAATGGAGGGGTAGGTCAAATCCCATAAGAGAATGTTGTTTGACTGAATGCGTATAGCTTCCAACCTAGTCAAATAGGAGGTGTGGGCCAATGGGGATATAGAAGGGGTCTTATTATTAGCTATGACATGATTAGCTGTTTTATTAATGGTAAGTTGGATATGGATACATTTCAGATTGTTTTCCTGCCTAACAAGTCTTAAAGTGAGATTTTCTTTTATGAATATAGAGACCCTACTTCCTTTAGTGCCTTCATCTTGTACAGTGGGTTTGACATGAGGTAGGAGTTGAAACCTTGCAGTGATGAGGTGTTTTTGATATTCTTGAACCAGGTCTCCATCAATGCATATATTGATGCATTCTAGGGTAAAGAGTGCCTGTAAGGAGTGTATTTAGCAGTGAACATTAATATATTTATGTTATTTGAAATTTGTTTTGTTATGTTGGGAGTATATGAAGTCTGACATTGCCTTAAGAAGGCATTATGAGGGTGGATGAGGCTTTTGCCAATATAGAAAAGCCTTGGAGGGATAGGTGCAGGCCATCCCTGGCAAAGGAGTTTGGACTGTCTACCATGTCCTCTCAGGCAGATATATATTGCATCATCCTTTTAATGATGCCAGAGGCTAAGCCAATTGAAGTCAATCATGTTTTGCAAGATGCAACTCAGGTATTGGTTGTGAACTGCACTGTCTTTCTTCATATCATTTATGGAGGTACATCTTACGTCAATTACTCCCACAAGTATGATGACTGCGTTATATGTGTACTTAAGGTGCCAGTCTTGATTGTGTGCATTATTTATTTATATATGTATGTATGTATTTATTTATTTTATCTGACATGTGTTTACCATGATAGTCTGTGTAAGCATTCATTTTCAGCAGAGTACTGGGGTGAAAAGCTGCAGGTATAGATCACATTTCACATTGCAATATGCAAAGAATTTACATTTGTAATAGTAAATATAAAATTACATGTGAAACACTTATACATAGACTCAAATATTTACAAAAGTACAGATAAACTGGGTACATAGATTAAAATATTTACATAACTGAGAGGTAATATGGTAGGTGTGATAGAATGAGATAGGTTGTTGACATCAGAGTCTAAGACTGTTAAGGGGGTGTTTAATTTCAGATATACTAATAAAGATAGAAATGGTGTATACATATTGTGAGAAGAGAGTTACACTGAATGCAGTAAAACAAGCACAGCATGCTAGATAAAATTTGGTTAAATATATATTAGAGACAGACGGAGGTTGTGATGTAAAGTTGTTATTGATGTATGAAGCACAGGAGTGAGGTTATATGAAAGCATTAGCGTTTAAGTAGAGTTAGGGGAAATATGAAGAAAATAAAGTAATTTTAGAGATACTAAGAGAAATTTGATAGGAATGTTTTCATGGATAAAGGGTCGAAAGGAGATTTCAGCTTGGAGTAGGACAGTAAATGGTTATCCTGGTGTAAAGCAGGAGCAGAGGCATTCCTTTTATAGGTGGTCTTTTGGATAGAGTTTGAAGGATTGGTAAGAGGTAGCTTTTCTAATGGTAGTAGGAAGGGAATTATTTGGCCATTCCTGGCCTCCTTGCTCATCCTGGGAATGGTGCACCAGTGTGTCTCACAACAGAGTCCTCTGTGACTAGGATGTTTGGTTGTGTAGAGGTTTGCCTTTTGAGCTTTCAAGTTGAGACACTGTGTGGTATAGGTGTAATGCTCATGGTGGCTTCTGCCCAAGGTAAGTGTTTGTGATGCTGCTGACAAAATGACCTTTATGGTTTAGGTACATTAGTTGTAAGAGCCTCAGTATATGTGGAACTGTATGTTTGGTCTGAGATGTTTGAGATAGGTTTAGTGTGGCAATGTGTGTTGCTGACAATCTTGTTATTTATAGGAGCTTTCTTGTGAGACCTTTTTCTCCAATAAGATTATATAGCTACATATCCCCCACACTGTGCTAGACTGGTTAACTAGTATGTGGTTTGAGTACTTGGCTGTTGTGGTTTGCCCGGACAGATAGCACTTCTTGATTACATCTACGGAAAAGTATATGATGCTTTATCAGATGTATTTTAGCTGAATTTTATAGCTAATAAGTTTGTTGACTTGTTTTAATTTCTTCTGGGAGGTTGTTCCAAATGGGAGGTATAGTTATTCAATTGTTCAGGTAAAGTATTACAGATGGATCCACAACTGGCCTGTGACAGATGCTAAAGATTACCAGGCATGCAACATTTATTACCATGATCTTTAACTTAATAGAATGGTAATAGTGCAGTAAGAGTGATGTGACCATGACTGACAGTGCGCCTGTCTTATAAGGATTGCACAAACTTGCATCTGCTTTTTTGTCAGCAGATTAATAAGCTAGACAGTGTTTAGAAAAATATAATACTGCACTAGGGATAGCCATTTATATTATTCAAAGACTATATTATTCATTAACTTGTGATAAAGAGACAAATAAGAATCGATCTTGTTTAATTTGTATTTCCATCATTTGTGTTTTTTTGCAGCATTTTTTCATGAAGACAGAAGCCTGGATGATGTTTACTAGTTAAAGCTGGCTGATCCACTTAAACTGGGTATTTCCTCACCTAATGGATGAGGAACTAATCTTGCCTAACTATTTATTTTCTGTTCCTCATAACAATTTGTTATTCAGTCTATAAGGTACTATATTATCATAGCTTTAGTGGGATAACCATTAACTACAGCACCATGTAAAATGTGTTTGTTATGCCTTAGATATACATGCAGCCACCCTTGAAAGAGTCGTGGTCTCTAAGATGCTCAGTTAGCATTGCCTAAATTTGCTGTTGTTCATAAGTAATCTGTATATAATTACTTTTAGCATTATTAGACTGTATTAAATACAGAAAAATATGTAGTTGTTAGAATATAAGAAAACATTATTTTATTAAAAGATAATGAATCAGAATTGCAGAGACAAAAGAGTAATATGTTTTAGAAAACATCTTGGAGCAGTATAAACCTTGTAAATGTTCAATGCCTTTTTATATGACATTGAGGAATAATTACCCAGTGCCTTGAAATGTGTACTTAGATTATCAAATCACATTGCTAAGCATCACATAGCAGTCAGTACTAATAAAATACAGCATTAACTTGTACAAGTTCAGTATAATTGAACAGAAGTTCTCAGTATGGTAAAACTTGTGTATTTAGTTTGTGGACATGATTCTATAGCCCTGTAATAAATTTTCTTTAGACCTTGCAAGGGAAAATATATCTCCAAGTAAATTCTGCACAGAAAAAAATGTTATTATAAACTTGACAAACTTGATTCAATCTGACATGCAAAATCATTTGTACATAAGTAGTGAGACTCGTGGGCAATAACTATTTGCTCATATACTGCATTTCTTTATCTTTTTAACTCACTTTCTGACATTATTAGCCAAATAGTGTCACATTCCAGTAGCTACTGAATGCAAAACTAAACCATATGAAATTTTAGATTGCAATTCAGAAGACTGTGAATACTTAAAAAAAAATCTTTACAGTTTTATTAAAATATTTTACATCTCAGACTATTTTTACTGTAATGGAAACAAGTGGTTAAACCATATGGAAATAAATGTGTGTATAAAAGACCTAATGAAGCAAAATAAAAATATTTATTACAAGCCAGCAGAATGTCATTGGAAAAAATAGATTAATTAATTAATCATCTTTTACTAATGGAATATTCAGAAGTTGTATTTCCATACTTTAGATCACAGGTGGATGCCTTAGAATGTGACATTACTTCATTCATCTTTTTCCTACTGTGCTTCATAAACTATGTGCTCTTTCATATATAAATCAGAAAAGTAACCTTTACAGCTTTATTCAATTAAAACTCTTTACTGGAATCAAAAGGACAGTTTCATGTGATGTTGTATAATAATACAGTCTATTAACTTCTGCCATATGTTATCCCTTTAATATGCAGCAAATGTGAAAGTCCATTTTTCAGAAAAATTACTGTTACTTTTATGATTGCCAATTGACTAAAAATACTTTTCCAGGTGTTCTAATGGACTGCTACATTCAACATGAACATTATTTGTATGTTTGTTGCAGTCTTTGAATTACTTTGCATATACAAGTACAAATATGACTCTGTCATTGTCCATGTTGGTGTGAATGACCTGAGCCATACCTCTCTGGACTACATGAAAAGAGACATGGAAGAGCTCTCTGATCATGTAGCTCAGGCCAGTATGACCCTGACCCTGGGTAGCATCCTGCCCTCACCAAGAATGATACCACGGTATAAAGAAAAAATTCTCAATTTCAACAATTGGCTAAGTTTCTGGTATCATTCAAAGGGGATCCAGTGTCTGACTGCCTGGGATGACATGCTTGACAAGCCACGCTGCTTTTCTAGAGACGGCTTGCACCTGGCACTCTTAGGCTTTTGAATACTGGCCAAGGCTCTTGCCTCCCCCATAGTGCCTTTTTTAGGCGAGGCTCAAAAAACAAACCCACCGCCATAAATAGCACAAGTAACAAAAAACTGAGGGTAATGCTACTCGATGCCAGAAGGCTGAAACTCAAAATGCACGCACTCGAGGCACTCCTCAGTATGGAGAAAATCGATATATGTGCAGTAACAGAAACCTGGTTTAAGGCTCCAGAGAGCACCCCAACACTACCAGGCTACAACTCATACCATACATTTCGGCCACAGAACCCAAACTGAAATACAAAAGGTGGGGGCGTATCCATATTCATCAAGGATACCCACACCTCCAGGTTAGTGGCACAGCACGATGCTTCAGAGATCATCCACGTGCAACTAACAATGGGCAAAACTGCAATTCAAATTGTAGCTTGCTACAGATCACCCACCATGTCCCAGGACCTCCATTTTGTGTTTCTGGAAACACTAGGAAACATAAAGGTCCTACCAAACACCCTAATATTGGATGATTTCAATTACCCAAACATTAATTGAGAGAACTACTCAAGTACTAACTCCCTTGCCTAACATTTCCTAGGATTTATAAACTCAAACGCCCTGGTTCAACTGGTCAACACTCCCACCAGAGGTGACAACATATTGGACCTGGTCATCACCAACATGGGCGACCAGTGTTCCACACTGGAGGTCAAACCCTCACTGGTTAGATCTGACTATAAACAAATCACTTTGGATATCCACATTCCATCCCCACACTCGGACAAGAAAACCACCATGAAAAACTTTTCAAAAGCAAACTTCACGTTACTTAAGACCGAGGTGGAAAGTTTCAAAGCCCTCATGCTGAAGGATAACACTGTCCAGGCTGCAAAATCCTTTACTAATGCATTCTATGGGCACCTACAAGAATGCATGGATCATGCCATCCCAAGCAAAACCAAGACTCACTCCTCCAAGAAAAGGAAACCAGTCTGGTGGACTCCTGCCATAAACAAGCTATACAATAGAAGAAGGAAACTAGTACAGAAAAGAGTAAAATCCCAAGAAGGGAAGACATCCCTGATCAGTATCAGCAAGAAACTACGATCCCTCATAAAATCATCCAAGGCGAGTTTTGAAAGAAAAATTGCAAAGGACTTCAAAGATAACCACAAGGCATTCTTTAGCTATGTCAATAATCTAAGTGGCAATTCTCAGATCTGCTAGGAGTTAGTGCAGAATGGCACAAAATACACTGAACCGACCGATATCACCAACATCCTGGCAGACAGGTTCAGCGCAAACTTCACCCCTCTCTCACCCCCAAAAGGGCCCATAACCATACCAGAAGAATGTAGAGTCCCTGAAATCACAGACAAACAGCCCTCTCCAAAGCCAAAAAACACAACATTAATGGCACCGGACGGTGTCCTAGGCTGCATCCTGCATGAGCACAAAGATGAACTAATCCCTCACCTAAACACACTGTTCAGACTCAGCCTCTCCACAGGCTACGTACCCATAGAGTGGTGCACAGCAACAGTTATTCCGCTCCACAAAGGTGGAGCCACAACAGACCCCAGGAACTATCGCCCTATAAGCCTGACTAGCTTGGTCTGCAAGGCTATGGAGCACATCAGCATGGAACTCATTAACACAGACATTGGGAACTTCCAAACACTGGACCCTACCCCAGTTCGGCTTTGTTAAGGGCAGATCATGCCTCCTAAACCTGGTGGACTTCTTTGAGACAGTTACCAAGGCTATAGATGAGGGAAAGTTGGTACACACAGCCTATCTAGACCTTGCAAAGGCCTTCAACACCATTCCCCATTCTGATATTATAGACAAGCTCACCATCCTGAACATAAACCCCTATGTTACAAGATGAGTTGCCAACTGGCTCACGGACAGAACCCACATGGTGAGAGTTGCAGGAGCTAGGTCCAACTCTAAATCGGTTAGAAGTGGAGTTCCCCAGAGCTGAGTCCTAGGACCCCTCCTGTTCGGCATATAATTCTCAGAGATACAGACAAGCACAGGAGGACTATGGTTGACCAAGTTCGCAGATGACTGCAAACTAGGGGCTATAATTGACTCTCTGGCTGACACATCCCCCAAAAGGGTCTCACTGAGATGGATACCCGGTGTCAAAATCATGGCCTCAAGCTAAATGCCAAAAAGTGTATAGTCATCCCCTTTGGAAAAAACAAAGTACCCACAAACTACCACATAGGTGGTAGTCCCCTAAGTACGGAAGACATAATAAGGGATCTGGGGACCCAAGTAGATAGTAATCTCACCTTTGATAATCACATTGCCAAAGTGGTTAGAAAATCCTTCTACGTGGCCCACCTAATCACAAAAGGGTTCGCATCCAGATCAAAAGAGATCATTGCGCCCCTCTACTCATCACTCATTAGACCCGTCATAGAGTACAACACCCCATTTGGGATGTACCTTACAAGACACCTGCAACAGCTGGAAAGACCACAGAAGTACCTCACCAAGAAGATCACTGGCCTCAAACAGATGCCCTATGCAGCTCAACTAAAGAAATTACAGCTGTACTCGGTAACATACTGCCTACTCAGAGGTGATCGCTGCCTGACATGCAAGGCCATGTCCAACCCAGAATTGATGGACATGCTCCACCTAAAGAAAACCTTATCCCCACGAGTCACATGCTCTAGGGATCTAAACCTCACCACAACAATAAATAGGATGTGCTGGAGGGATAGATTCCTGTCCCAGAGACTTCCCATGCTTTGGAACAAGATCCCAATCTACATTAGGCAGAGCTCCTTGCTAACACTCTTCAAAAGAAATCTTGACGAGTGGATAGGAAACAGTAAGTTTATCTCGGGGATCACTTCTATGGCTCTGCTGGACAGAGGCACAGGGAACTAATCTAAGGGGGGGGGCGAAAGCCAACACATTCTGGTTAGGCTCATAAATGCCTTCGGGCCGATAGCTTAGTACCTACCTATGAACCTATGAACCTATAGTTTTATAAAGAGTACAAAAAGGTATGTATAACAAATACATTGGGGACCCATATTGCAGGCTTCATATCTGAGAGTCAGTAAAATCAATGACAACAATCAGCAATTATGTAAAATAAGGCATTACTTCTTCAACACACAGATATAGAAAAACTTTTTTATATTCTGAGTGATCCCAAACATAAGTATTATATAATGGGAAATCAAAGTTTGCTTTCAAGAGTTTTTATTTGCCCAGCTGCAATGTCCTCTAGACATTTATTTGGTTGTCCTAAGCAAATTTAACCTAATGAAGTCAAGAAAGAGAAGCAAAATGTATAAGATGTGGATTTTTAAATTGAGAAAAAAGGGAAGCACACATCATTTTGCAACTAATTCAGTGCCAAATATGTGCATCAGCTCTGTTCAGTAATATAATGTAGGATATCCCCAAAATTAAACAATGAGCTAAATAAGGTAGAATGCATATATTAATCAAAAGAGCCCAAAAGGACTTGGCTTGAATAAACCAAATCAATATAAAATATGAAACTTAACGGCTAATAAAACTGAAGCAAATCAGCATTACAGAACATTTCTGCCTCTTTAATGATGATCCCCCAAAACACCATGAGTGAGAACACTGCCATTACATGTCCCATCCCATGCCGTACAGATCTATGAAGTTAGCTGCATGCTGTCATCACTACATTATCCTACTCAGCCATTTGTAGTCCATTGCCATTTCCCCCTCCTTATCAGTCCTAACTACAAATAAGCTACTTCTGACATTGGTGGCCTGTAGATCTTTCTGTATTCTTCTGTTACATTAAGTAATTCTCAGAGTGCATTCATCCACTCAGTTTATATGAATGAAGGCACTCAGATTTCTATGATTCTTAGCTTTACCCCAGCAGTGTAAATGGATCAAGTCATATTTTTGCCGCTTATGACCCAGGATTAATTAGTGGTCCTGATGTAAGAGCAGCTCTTTGAAGTCAGACGATTAGTGGAGTAGCTGAGCTTCACTACATTTCAAAGGGTAGGAGGAAGGGATATTTTTTCAGTAATATGTTGTCCATTTCATCTTTTCAGCACAGACCAGAAAGCCAATAAGGGTATTTACCTCAAGGGAGGTGGAGTTTCTGCATGTGCATATTACTAACTCTCCAAAGAGCTGTATTGGTTAATGCCCAGAGATATCACTGGGCATTACAGGAAAATGATGGGTAAACTGCCGCTCACAAGATTTGATTTAATGAACAGTTGGCAATGGCAACCAATTTCCTCATCTGAAATTTTTCTTTACAAAAATGCTAAGAGAAAGTTATACTAAAACTGTAAATATTAATCAAATTAGAAAGTTGTAGATTGTGGAACATTACTAGATTGGCAGACATTTTTTTATAGATTTTAATTTGTACAAGACATGAGAACTTAATCTTCTTTAACTATTGTGTCTCACTGGGACACTCATCTAGTCTGATTAAGAATAATAACATCCTGAATTTCACAGTGATCCTTACAATAATAACACTTCTGGAATCTGTTATTTAGGGTAATTGGAAAAGTTCTTTTTTAATTGACTCTTACACAAGAGTGACCGGCAACATTGGCTATATTCTAGTCTAGGTATTTGGCAATGACTTTGGGGTAAAACAGTAACACTTATCTTTCATACTGTGTGTGAATTAGTTTCTCTTTTGCCAAAAATATGAGCTGCTGTTTATGAAAGGCTGCAAGTTTTTAAGTTCAAAGCTACTACTATCAGTTTCTCCAAGAACAGGGGGTGCTTCAACCAGTTGCACCCACTGGAGTTTGGGGGTTTTTTTTACAGACATTGTAAAGTTCTACAAGCCAATCTTCAGACCTTTCTGTATTTAATTTATTTTCTTATGATGCCAGTGATATTCTACAATGTTTTGGAAATGAAATAAGGCATCAAGTGAAATCTCCTATATCTATGACAGACTTATTGGGTTGTTCTTCCAGTTCTAGCTTCCTCTTAATGGTATCAAAGAATAAATATTTAGCAATATTTTCATTTATCATTCTTTTCTACTGATAACATATGTATGTATAGTGATTCAAAAGATAATTTTGGAGAGTGAGAAGAAAAGTATATAGAAACATCAGAACACATGGTTGGTAATTGCCCAAAACGCTCTCCTTTTAGAAAAAAGATGGAGGGAGCTTACTGACAAATGTTTGGGGGACTGGTTAAAGGCATACCCTTTAGTTAGATTATTTAGCATCAAATGATATTATAAAACCAAAATAGGTGGTGCAATAGTGCTCAAATAAGCCACTATAAAACCAAAAAGAGAGCACTAAGTGTCGTGAGTCCTCAGCAATAATTTTATTACAAAAAGTCAAGCGCTTTTGTCAGTATCAGTTGACTTACTCAGAACTCTTCAAAACCACAAGAATATTGTTTAAATAATGTAAACTCTATGATAATTGGTTCATTCTCCCACCAATGATTAAACAATAATATCCCTAGTTCATGAATATACAACACAGCTCATGAATATTAAGTATAAACTCATTAAAAACACAGTTTAATAACACATGACTAATACATTGTTACAAAACAATTGTATCCAACAATTTGTTCTTCACAGTAATAGATTCAGTCATCATATTCCTTGTTAGGTGTATACCTTGAATAACCTGAAGAAATTGATAGATATATATAAACATTATATACAAATATTTAAACATGTCCTGCTTTTTCTCTTAATATTGGCAGGATAGTTAAATGGTCATTTAAACCCAGAGAGAAGTTTGCAGCTAGCCATAACTGCCATAGTAGTTCTTTTTTGCTAAGAACATTTTGCCAATCTCCTCCCCTAGCTTCAATGTGGACAATGTTAAGAATGGCAAATTTAAAACCACAAAAGTCAGCACATTGTAAACTGTGTTTATATAACGCCTTGGTTTCCTTCTTATTTTTTTATGTCGTAGAGGTGTTCATAAATCCTAGTTTTAAATAACCTCTCAGTTTTTCCAACATAAAATGATGTACAAGTATTACACCTAGCAATATATACCAGCTTACTTGAAAAGCAGTTACCCCTTCTCAAAAACACAGTATTTTTATTTTGGTTAGCTAGGGAAATGGAGCTATCCTGTAGAATATATGAACAATAGGGGCATCTACCACAGGGCCTGCTCCCATTAAAATTTCCCTGTTCACCTTGATTTTCAGTTCTCCTTTCCAGGACTGACTTTAAATGAGGTCCTATTTTAGTTGAAAATATAGGTTTTTCACCCACTACCTGGAAGACTTCAGGGTTAATTTTAAAAATACTCCAATTTTTATAAAGTATTTCCATAATTCCATGATACAAGGGGCTATATTGGACAACACATGCCTGTTGGAAATCAATGTTGTTCTCACTCTTGGAAGTTACTTCAGGATTATTGATTTTATTAAGTCCTTTACCCAACAACGGAATATACCTTGTACACCACTCATCTAATACTCCTTTTAAAATTTTATTAATAAATTCACAAGAGTATCCTCTTTTTAGGAACATGTCCTTTAAGTACATACATTCATGGACTGCATCCTTTTTCAAGGATGTCATCCTGGCTAACCTGATAGCCTGACCTTTGATATTACTTTTCTTTTGGGATAGAGGGTGGTGGCTGTTAATGTGCAAGTAGCTGTTACAGAAAGATTTTTTTACGATAAATTCTGGAAATAAATTTCTCATGGTCCTTTAATATTGTGGTGTCCAGATAGTTAATTTCTTGTTCATGATAATCAAAGGTGAATTTCAAAAAATTCGTAGTCCCATTTAAGTATTGGATGAATAATGGAATAGATTCAGAGGCTCCTTTCCATAAAATAAAAATGTCATCCAAAAACCTACTATAAAAAAGAACATTAGAAAAAAACTCACTTTTGAAAACATATTCTCTTTCCCATCCTAGCAAGACTAAATTAGCATAAACAGGGGCACAAGCAGCTCCCATTGCCACCTCATTCACCTGCTGAAAATATTCCCCCTCAAAATAAATACAATTATTTTCCAAAATGAGACCCATTAGTTCACATATTAAATTAATCTCATCAGAGGGTAAATGAGAACAGGTGAAGAGTACTTCTTCAAACAAGGCTAAACCTTCCTGCTTAGGAATACAGGAAAACAAATCTTGAACATCTTTAGTAAGGAAAATACTATTAGGACACCACAAATTACTTTTTAATTGACCAAGAAAGTCCCAAGAATCCTTTACCAAGTGTGAGGACCGCTCTACAACATGTTTTACATTTTATCAACATATACAGCCAAATTATGTATTTTGGAACCTCCAGCTGCCACAATCGGCCTTAAAGGTGGTGTTTCAACATTCTTGTGTACATTCAGAATACCGAAAATAACAGGAATTTTGGGATGTATGTTTAATAGGAAATCATAGTCCTCTTTAGAAATCCTCTGGTCCATAACATATTCATATAACAAGCTATCGACTCTTTGATAAGAAATATGTATTTCATTCCTAGAACACTGGGAATAATTTTCAGCATTAAACAAAATGGACTGCATAGTGTTAGTATAATTCTCTGAATTGTATAATATAACACCTCAACCTTTACTGGGTATCATAATACGTATACTCTTATCCTCTCTCAAATCTTTTTAATAAACATCTTTCCTTGCTGTTAAGGTAAGAAAATACTCTTCTATTCTCTCTCCACATTTTATACATGTTTTCCTTAACAACTTTTTCAAAAGTAGTTATAACCGGATGGAGAGGAGGATTAAAAACGCTACTTTT